>NW_005842863.1:171828-194147 GCF_000455745.1 Alligator sinensis
AGACCCTATTCTTAAAAAGATCTTCCCAGAGCCACCCATCCTAGCCTACAAACAAGCACCGAACCTCGCCAACCTCATCACCAGAAGCAAACTTCCTCAAGCCCAGAACACACCAAAAGGATCCAGACCGTGCCATGACAAGAAATGCAAAACCTGCCAACACATCTCCACCTCCCCCACAATTACTACACCCCACAACAGAGCCATCAGCATCCCAGGATCTTACAGCTGCACCTCCAGGAATGTAATATACCTCATCCAATGCACCAAATGCCCTGATGGAAGATATGTAGGAGAGACCAGACAACAACTGTGCACCAGAATGAACGCACACTGGAAATCCATCAAAGACAGAAATACCCAATTACCGGTGGGGGCACATTTCTCACAGGAGGGCCACTCTCTCTCCAATCTCTCAGTCCTGATCCTCAAGGGAAATTTACACAACACTTCCCAGAGATGAGCCTATGAGCTCCATTCCATCAACCTCCTGGATACTAGAAATCATGGACGAAACATAGACATTGGATTTTTGATACATTATAATCTGCCTGGCAACTGACTCCCCAGCCCAGCCCCTGGCTTCTTTGCTTTTCATTCCATCCAGGAAGAGCACACACCATCTGCTGAAACTTCCTTAGCCTGACGAAGGGTTTTTGAACCCAAAAGCTTGCTTAATAAATATTCTCCAACTATTTGGGTTGGTCTAATAAAAGATATCAAATTCACCCAAGGAACCTTGTCTGCCAATTGTTCATGTGTAGTTTAATGAGACCCAGTTAGAATGATTTAATAACTTGTGCTCAGTTTCCTAATGCAAAATTGAACAGGGCAGACATTCAGCTGGTTCATACAGATGCAGCTCTACTGCCTTTGGTGGAATTAGGCCCATTTACAGCAGCTGAGGAACTGGTCTGTACCTTTTAAAGCAATGATATTATTTCTGGCCTTTGATTTAGTGTTCCATTTCCAGAAGAAAAATACAACAAAAGAATACTGAAAAATTCTACAGCATAGTCTTGCACTTTGAGCTGATAGCACTAAGCACATGGCTTGAGAAGACATTGATTAATAGCCTCATTAGTCTCTAGAATATTCTTTGGCTTATTTCAGCCTCATTTTGTCCTTTTTCAAGTGCCTTTTATTATTATTAATCATAGCCAAAAACCTTGAAGCCATTGCCTGCAATACAGGAAAAGCCACATGGCAAGTCCTGTTAATTACCTTCTTGCTTTTGCAAAAAACTTAGCAAACAAAGCAACACCTTGAGTACCAGATGACTTATTGATGCAATGTGTGTAATACCAATGGAAAGAATAGTTTGTGCAGCGTCATTTCTTCCACAAAAAAGAACATGTTATGCTGTAATAGCCAGAGGCATTTGCACCTCCTCTATAGTAGACCCATAGGGCACATCCAAACGAGCATGCACGTGCCTCTTGCAGCATCTCAAAGCCCTTTGAGATGCTACAAGAGGCATGTGCGGAAACAAAAAAATGTTCCCCGTGCTGCAAATTTGCAGCATGGGGGCAAAATTAGACCCCTGGATATCCACAGGTAAAAAAAAAAAAAAAAACCACAGAGGAAAAAAGTGGGGCCAGACCATGCCCTGAGGCAACTGGAGATTGGGTCCTCCAGTTGCAGCCAGAGCATCTTTATGGTTGGCCTTCGCCCCGGTGCTGCCCATGCGGGGCAGGCAGTGTGCCAGCCACAGAGATCTGGACCCGAGCTCCTGCCGGTAAGTAGGGGGCAGGGGGGCTGGAGGAGGGGATACAGGACTGTGGTGGGGGGACTCATGGCAGCCCCACCAGGTCCCCCAGCCCCCTGATGGCTGCCCCTCCTGCCCCCCAAGCCCCCCGATGGCTGCCCCACTCAGCCCCATTCCCTGCCTGCCCCCCGAGCCCCCCCAATCACTACCCTGCCCAGCCCCATCCACTACCTTCCCCTCAAGCCCCACAATTGCTGCCTCACCTGGCCCCAGCATCACAGCAATAAAAAAAAAAAAGTCCGCACTTACCAGCAGTAGCAGCTGCTGTCAGGGTCACTTGGGCCTATGGCAGAGCCCCCTGGCAGCACCGGGCCTGGGTGACAGCCACAGTGGCCCCAACTGCCCAACAGTGTGTGAAGCTGCACCATGCCCTGCTAACCCCAGCTGCACACACCCAGTGGGATGGTGGTAGTATGGGTGCCAGGTGGCTGGGGCCAGGCCCTGCTGCCCCCCACTGCCCTGTGCTGTGAAGGGGGGCTCTGCCACAGGGCCCCAGAGCCCCTGCTACTGCCAGTGAATATGAGGCTTTTTTTTTTTTTTTCTAAGTGCCTGGCTGGGGCCAGGTGGGGCAACCATCAGGGGGCTGGGGGTGCAAGCAGGGGCTGGGGCAGTGTGGGGCAGCCCTTGTGGGGGCTGCAGGAGATGGCAGGGGTAAGGGCCAGGAAGGGCAGCAATCCAGGGACCTGGGGGAGCAAGCGGGGGCAGGACATGTGGTCCCTGCAAGGGTGGGGGTGGTAGTCCCTATGGGAACCATGTGGTCCCTGTTGGGGGGGCTGTAATGCCTGTTGGGGAGCTGTAGCCCCTACGGGGGGCTATGGCCCCTGTGGGGGGCTGTGGTACCTGTGCAGGGCTGTGAACCCTGCTAGGGGGCTTTGGCCCCTGCGGGAGGGCTGTAGCCCTGTGGGGGGAAGTCCATGAGCTGTGCAGGGGGGCTGCACCCTGTGGGGGGCAGGGGAACCAACCCTCCTCAGCAGCCTCACCCCACATAGTCCCTCCACAATCCACCTATAACTATCCACACACCCCATGGCCTTCCACATTCCTCCACAGCCACCCACAAAACTAAGGGCCAGATCATGTTCCCCTGAGCCATGTGTGGGGGGAGGTCACAGAATGATTGAGAAGTCGGGACAGAAGGGACTTCCATAAATCTTCCTGGTTGTGGCCAAACTACAAGTCAGTGATGGATCTTACTAGCACAGTCATTTATCTAGCCATCTATGGACTGCAGGACCTTCTAAAAACCACTGAGGTAGCACTTATGCTATTCTTGATTTGGTTCAGCCCCTCCACCTCACCCAGAGCAAGGCTGAAAACATCCAAGATGGCCCTCAGCTATTCTTGACCCTGCTCAGCACACCCTAAATACTGACAGGGTAGGGTAGGTGAAAGTAATACACAAGGATCACAGCTTTACATGTTCCCAAGTATATCTACTTATTTTTCCTGAACAGTAACTTCAGCACTCACTCGTCTCTTCTAATGTGGATCCCTGCCACATTCAGTGAGGGAGGTTGAGCTAGGAGACAATGGAAACTAATTTGACTGCACTGCGGGTCTGGAAGAACATTCACCTAAGCATTTGCACCATGGGTCCTGGAAGGAAGCACGAGACAAGGAGTGTGTTAATTCAACTGAAAAGCAGAACAAAAATTGACTGATTTTAGTTGGAGTTAGGTCCTTAAATACCTTTGAGGTTCTGGCCATAGCAGTACATTCTACAAGGTTGTTCTCAAGGACAGACAAGACTCCTAGGAAGATATTTCTCTCTCTCAGTTCAAGCAATACCATCAATTTAGTCTAACATAACGTTAGTCAACTTCTTTGAACACTCCCACTCAGGAAAACTCAGATCAACTTTTTTGACAGCTCACCGTCTACCACCTTGTGTAATGGAGACAAAGGCCCTAGACCCTAGTTAGCAATCTGTGACTAGCAGATTAGCAGTATTCTTCAAATAAATGATAGCAAATCCTAGCATTTAAGTTTGCTTCATATTCTTTTGTTTAATGTTGCCTATTATTATAATCACTCTCCTTTTCTGAACTCAGCATCTACTGTTTGTATGTTAGATAGTTCAAACTATACTATAATTTATTAGGAGTTTGACATTAAGCCTAACCTTTCAGTCAGTGGAATATTCCAGTGCACTTTATGCTACACAGTATTAGGAAAAGGAAGAAAGAAGAAGAAAAAAAAAAAAAAAAAAAAATCAACCAAGGATGTTTTCTTTCCCAAAGAATTTCAAAGACTGGATTTGTTATTTTATTTATAGTCCAATTTGAAAATTGTTTCCTAAATTCTTGAACAAATATGTTTATTGGTTGTGTGAAGCCCTAAAACATTCTGAATGTATGTGTGTGTTTGCCTGTGTGTGTGCATGCGCGCGCGCGCGCACACACACACACACACACACACACACACACACACACACACACACACACTAGATAATTCTGTTTCTGGTACATTTCAAAAGGACTTGAGGTGATGGTTTTCCGCAGTTCACCAGGTTTAATGTTGCATAGCACAGTGTGATTTTTGTAGGTTTATATTGGCCTGTATTAATTGAATTTTATTGAAGAACTAGATTTTGTTTACATTTTGGCTGGAATTTTGTGATCCTGTGACCAGACACTCACAAAAACCTTAGTACTTCTGAAAAGTACAGGTTGTACAAAGAGGAGCAATATGCAGCCCATTTAAACTGCTCCAAAGGGAACAGACAGCTATTGAAATTAATGACATCCAAGCAGCCCCCAAATTACAGAGTTTTGGAAGCTTTGCTGCATCTCCCTTCAGGGCAGTTTAACGCACACTTTTGGAAAAAAAGTCTGTTCACTTTTCCAGAATAACCAGAAACAAGGTGTGATATTGGATGAAAAAAAATCTTTGCCAAGTGTAGATACAGATAGGACCATAGGATCGCTGCCTATGCAGTGGTGTTTGCTGCCTGCTGATAGACAGACACTCAATATTCAACTCACACAGAAGAAGGTGGAAAACTGTTCATACTTCAAAATCTCTCAAGGACAACAACAACAACAACAACAAGGAAAAGAGTCCTGAAAAAAATTCCTTAAAGTAGCTTTCCCTGCCCCCATCTATTTCTGGCAGACCGCTAGCTGTAGCAAGTAATTAAAGAGGGACTTTCATGCTAGGACAAACACGAAGAAATGAAAACATTTAGTATTTTTCTTTGCCAATACATTTCTGAGTAAATATTATTAAAGATACTTTCATTAGAGTCAGTGCTTCTCTTAGAATCCAAATGTCCTTTTCTGTTTAAATCTTCTAGTCAAAGTTGCAATCATCTTCTGTTTGTAAGATCATGGTTTTGCCACAGGAATGACTACAATGTCACACACTCCTTATTATGACTTTGCTACACAGTTCATCATGAACAACAGGATAAGGGCAGTGGTGACATCTGCAAAGCTATAAACAGAGAGGGAGAGAGCATTGTATGGATACACTGGTATAATCTATTGGAATCGATAGGATTTATGTTTTTTAAAGCAATTTAAGATTTGGCTTTTATGTCTGTTCACATAAATTACCAAAACAAAGGACATCTTTTAAAGCACTGGCCAGGCGAAAAGTACCTTTGAACAGGAATTTTGCCCACATACAGCAGAATACAATATTGGGCCCTGACAGAATGCCAAATTAGGCCTTACCTATTCTGATTCTTATTCTCCTTTAAGGACTTCCTTGTTTGTAAATTTACAGTATGCTGTGACCTTTCACTTTAATTTAGTGCTTCTGCCTGCTTGTGAGCCTCTATTTTGTAGTAGAAACCTGTTTTTATACTATAGAATCATGAGCCCCAGCTTTGTAAATAAAAAACTTGATGATTTTGGGAAAAATAGAACAGGAAAATTCTATCCTCTAATTAGGCTGCAGTGGCAAACAAGATGTGTAATTGCATTATTAGCATATATGAATTCAGAATAGGAAAACCTGTGAAACTTAGCTTGGGAAAAAGTGTACTGTGCTTGCACAGTAGGTGACTGTTAATATGCCAGATGTTTGCCAGTGTCAAAATACCAAGACCTACCATATAGTTCACTATGGATAGAATTCATTTCTGAGCAGCAGGTCTTCATGAGGCCCATGAATCACTTTAAGCTCCCATAAAATTCCAGCAAATGAAACATCACAGGTCTGTAGATGTTAGACAGACTGTCTGGTCTGTAATAAATTTCACCTTTAGAAACTATTGACAAGAAGAGGAAAGCCCAAAACCTTCTTAGGTCATAGAAAACAAGAGTGTCTGTGAAAGATTAATTCCTGCTATTTTTCCCTGTAACAAGGGGTCTACTGGAGGCTGCCACCCGCCTTCTCACCTGCCACATCTTGTTGTCAATTAATTAATTAATAATCTTAATTAGGTGGGAGGCTTCCCATTTCTCGCCCTGATGCCAGGGAGTGCTATCTGCAGCTCCGTTCCTCTCCTACACTGCAGCCCAAGCCTTGGAGATGGTATTTATAAATTCCTCATTATGTTGGGGTCTCAGCTTACTCCCCTTCTCTCTAGCTAGGCCTGTCAGTCACAAATAAACAACCCACTAATTGGGCTTGGCTTCTAGGCGCTAGCTCTCAAAACTCACTCAGGCTTCTGTGCCCTCTCCAGCGCTGGGGTCCCCATACTGCAGTGGGCCCCCAATGAGGCCTCCTCCTTCCCCAAATCCAGCCTCAGCCCGGCCCTCCGGATTATTAACATCCAACACAAAACATAGGCTTCTATGGCCACACAATGGAAAAATGATAATAAAAAATAGGCGAGGCAACATGCCTGGTTACTTTAGGTGGTCATACCTCTGGCGCACAGCATGGTGTACTCTTCCAAACTAGGCTGCAGCCATAGCACCATGGTCATCGGAAGTCCACTTCTTTGCTGCCCCTCTGGCCTTCTCCACTCGCTGTTTATAGGGTCCTGGCCTTCCCCTTCCTGTCACCTGACCGGCTGGCAGGCCTGAGCCTTAACCCCTACCTGACCAGCTGGCTGTGACTGGAAAGTTCTAGATTTAAAGGGACCACTCTGTCTCCTAGTAACAGGGCTAGGGTTCCCTGTTACATTCCCTCATCTTAAAACTACCTGAACAGATCGTTTCAATAACATAGAAAAGGTGATATCCTAGCTCCACTGAAATAAATAGGAATCTTACCATTAATTTTCCTGGAGGCAGGATTTCACCCAAAGAGAAAAAATGATCTTCTAAAATATGATTTTATGATTTAATTTGCATTGAACCCCTTCAGATCAGGAGAGCTGTTCTACTTATTATAATTAGCTGGTGCTACTACATAATCAGAAGAATGACCTTTTTCATTTATCACTGTAACCTAGATAAAACAATGTCTCTTATTTTCAAGGGTTGGGTATGGAATACAAAAATACAAATACCCATACAAGAGCCCATCCTGCTACTGACAAGGAGCCTCATTGAAGCTCATGAACAAATCACGCTGTATAGTAGAAAGAAAATATCAGAAACAGAACACTAAACAGATACAAGAATCAAATTAGATAAACAGTAGCTCAGTCATTTGAAGAGGAGATTTCTGGAAGAACGACCATGGTAGAAAAGAATTAGGTCCTTCCATTGACACATTAGATATGATACACAATTAGGGGTAATTTGACTTCCAGCTCACTATGACACTTAACCTTGAGTTTCACTCCCTCCTCACTATGCAAAACATGATGCACATGCTGAAAGCTTAGCACATCTTTCCATGCTTAGCCTAGGGCTCCTCATACAGCTCCTATATACACACGCATATTTAGTTGAAAACTTTTTCACGGAACAGCTTTCCTTTGGAAAACACTGACCTGACAGCACTTAAACTACTGGAAATTTTTAATAGGATGGATTTTTAATTTCTCAGCCAGCTCTACTGAGGCGTGCTAATGGTGATTTAGGGAAAGGGAATTAAGCTCCCACTGTTTCATATTTAATCATTTCATTGGTGACCTTATTTCTGCAAGTGTTTCCCTTCCCTTCTTCCCAAGATGATATTATTAAATAGCCAAAGGCTTTTTGTTTGTTTGTCTGTTTCCAGTGTGGTTGATTAGTAGATATGCAGTGCTGTTTGTATGCTCTATATATTTTTCTTTAGAATGGTAGCAAGTAAGGTATAATTTCATTAACATCTATACAACCCATTATGATGCCCTACTAAGCAATTAAAATGATGGGAAATCACAGGGTTCTAATCAAGCCTCAGAAAGAACCTTTATACCTGCATAAGTGCATTGAAAAAATTATATTGTCCCAGGAAACAAAGCCTTACAATTTGCTTACTAACACCAGCCACAAGAAAAATCAGTGTTATTCACCCTGGTAATGAAAATGCATAACCTTACGTGTATGAGTAAACTCATTGATTTTAAGCAAGATTTTAATTATTTGTGGGATTGGGGTTTTTTGATTAAAACATATACTCAGCATTAATATTTCGAGACAGAAACTGTCTTTAGGAAAAATATTCATAGAAATTCAACCTGCTGGATGCCAAAATTCTGCTTAACCAAACTCAAGCCAATTTCAGCTTGTTTAATTGGGTGTGAGTTAAAAATATAGCCCATATCCTGTAAAAACATAACCAGGTACTAGAAATGTAGCAAGCATTTTAAGCAACCTGGGGCAGGTGTGTATGTCAGGGTAAGGGGAGGAGGGGCAATTATGCTGACTACTGCAAGGCTGGGGAGAGAAGAAGGGAAAGGAAAAGGAGTCTTACCTGCTCCAGCTCTCCTTACTTGGTGTCAGCTGCTCCTGCTGTAGCTGCTGCTGGAGCAGTGAAGGGTCAGGCCACTGGCACTGAAGGACAGGCAAGGGACAGGCTTCCTGGGGGCTGCTCCTGGTACCCCATTCACTGCTCACCCCCCCAGGTGTAGGATTGTGTTTCCCTTGCAAAGCTTCCAGGGGGGTGTCATTCCACCCCTCTCCCCCTCAGCTATGCTACTGCTCATGGGGATGAGCTTGCCCAGCTCCTGTGGTGGTGCTGTACAGGACTATGTCTGCTGTGGCAAAGATTTCTGCGGGGAATTCAGCACTGAGGGCTGGGCTCTGTTTGACCTGCACCATTATGCTATTGACAGGTAAGAAGTTTTAAGCAAGTGATTAGTCCAATTGACTTCAGTGAGATAGCTCCTTGAAGAATGAACATAAATTCTAGGACCGTGCAAAGCTTCGGGTGATGATTTGATTTGAAGGAGATTTGGCCTGAGTTGGTGGCCAAATCTCCAAATCCAAATCAAAGCAGGGGACCAATTTAAAGGTCCGAATTAATTCAAAGCTCTCCAAAGCTTTGGCAAAGAAGCCGATTTGGAGATTCAGCTGCTGCTGAATCAGTAACAGATGAGTGGCCCTTGCTTCTTTATCAGCCCCATTAATTTCAGACTTTAGGGAGGTCTTTTTGAAAAGTTTCCTTCTAAATGAATAAACATAATTAATAAGCAGCAAACTTTAATATTAAGTTTAATAGGATTCAACCTTTACACCAGAATGAATAAAGTATACACATGTATGCATTGCATATCAGCCTCCATTTTGATAACACTTGGAATCTAGGACTATAAGCATATGCCCATACAGTAGCCATGTCTACATGTGCACTTTACTGCAGTGTAGATTAATTAGCTGTGGAGTCAAGCATCACCATCTACACATGCAACGGTATTAGGCCGCAGTAAACTAATTGGCACCGCTGTAAGATAGTAGCATCCCCAGCACTACTATCTTACAGTGGAGTAATTAACTGTGATTAAATGCAAATGTAGCTTCTGACTGTGGGCACATCCACACATGCAGGCATGTACACTTGCAGCAGCTCAAATAGGAGCAGCACAAATTTGAGCTGGTGATTTTTGCTTCAGCGCAAGTGCCTGGACATTCACTTTGGTGTGGGGCAGGTTGTGCCACTTGTGGCAAAATAACCCTGCCCAGCTCCTCCTAGATCTGCAGCCAGGGGGAGCTAGAGCTGAGGGCCACCACCTGTGCTGGCCCCAGCACTATGAAAACCTGCCCTGGCAAGCAGCTCAGGGCTACTTGTCCTTGGGAGCTTCTGAGACCCAGCCACTTGATATCTGGGGAAACTACCCCTTGTGCCAGCTGGACTGCTGAAGCAGCCTTAACGTGGATTGGTCCCTGCCCTCTCTACCCATTGCAGCAGTCTGGCAGTGGGGGCTGCTGCCTAGCTGTGATCTGTTGCCACCTGTGACAGCATTCACCTCCTTGGACTTGTGGCCCCATGGCTGTGCCCCTGCCAGACCCGGGTGGGGTGCCCCCACTCTGCCATCTGGGCAGCTATCACTCAGAAAATATGCTCCTTGTGGTGGTCTGCTCTGAATTGTCTAAGTGTGTCCTCTTGGCCCCAAATGGCCAACAGGTCAGCCGCCTCATCTGCCCTCCAGCTGGGTCCCCAGTTCTGGCCTTGGACAGGCTCCTCTGCCTGGGTCTCGCCACTTGTCTCAGCAGCAGAGATCCTGGTGTTCCCTGTTTAAAAATTGCAAATTCTCTGATAGGAAACCCAAATTTTCTCATTAAAATACCCTAAATAGTGTTCTTCTGCTATTAAAATGAAACACCACTATATAGAGCAAAATCAGATGGGCAGTGTTTTATTGATACATTTACAAGTTTAAAGCAGTTTGGAAGCCTACCAGTGCCTCTATCATCATAATAAAATACATTCTAAATATTTATACACTTTGGCATTTACTTTTGGTTTTTTTGTCATAGAAAAATAAGAGATGCCCCTACCCACTTTGCTCAGCAGGATGTGCAGTGCTGAGCAGCACTGATATGTCAGTGCCCTGCCTCTACCCTTGCCCCTCACTCTCAACCCACAGCCTGCCCCTCACCCTAATCCCCTCACTCCTGACTCACAGGGCCAGGAACATGGATGAGGGGTTTGTGGGGAATGGCTTGGAGGTTTGGGGTTTGTGGGTGAATTGTGGGAGGACTGTGGGTGAATTGTGGGAGGACTGTAGGTGTGTGGGGGCGTGTATGAGGGGGCTGCTTAGGATGGGTGGGTCCCCTGCCCCCTGCAGGGCTCAGAGTCCCCCGGCATGGCTGGCAGCTTACTGTCAGCAGCAGTGGCCATCAGGGCACCCAGGGTCTCATGGCACAGGCCCCCCATGCAGCATGGGACAGCGAGGGACAGTGCAGTTTGGTGCCGCCTGACAGGCACCCAGCGCTGCCTCTGCTAAATGGTGCTGTGTGGCACTGTGTGCCTTCAGGCAGTTCTGGGCCACTCAGGATGGTGGTGCAGCTGTCACCTGGGGCCCCACACTGCCGAGCCCTGTAGGTGTAAATTGTGGGTGTAAATTGTGCTCAGTCAGCCCAACCAGCAGGGGGCCAGACTCCTGCCTGCTGCCTAGCCACATGGCTCTGCAACTTCAGCACCATCATGCCCCAGCCAGTCCCTCTACCACCCAATGCCACCACCTGGAGCCCAGGACAGAGCAGGGCAGAAGCAGCCCTGGAATAAATTGTTCTGCCCCAGCCAAACTCTACAGCTAGGAACTACAACAAACTTACTATCTCTGTGAATCAGGCACTGATGAAGCATACAAAATACAAATTAGCATCTTACATGTGAGCACTCTGGGAGACAATTATCTCAAGGTATATCTACATGAAACACTACTGCGCAGTGATTACTGAGCATTTATTTAGTACTTGGGACTAAATAAATTTGCAGTAACTGGAGTTACTGTGGAGTAGTGCTGACAAATGTCTTTTAAGTGATGCTACTATGCAGTAATGCCTAATAATACGGTACAGTAGTGTATTAGCACTGTCCATGCTTTGAAGTGCTACTGAGCAGTATTATTCAGCTACTGCACAGTCAGCATCTTGTGCAGATGTGCCCTCAGTGTAGGTTTGGCTAGAGCTGAGTGAATAGTGGGACAAAATGCATTTAAATAGCTGTATTCAAAAGTGAATTTTTATTTGACTGTGCCTATAAATCTTTGGTGGCTTGCTTTCCACGTTTGTATACATGCTCAACCTTTACTAGCCTCAGTGCTCAAGGAAAGGGAATTTGAAGCTGGAATATATACTGAAAATGACATCAGAGCTTGTATGCAATTGTAAAGTTCTCAGTTTGAACAGTGAGTGAAATGCACCCTTGGATGCTTAATCAAGAATTGGGTATCATATCAAATCCCATAAGAAGGACAACAGTGTTGCATTTGCTTTGTGCTAGCTCTCTGAACAGTGGAGAATTTCAGTTGTAGTTTGCAGCCCTTGCCAACCAGACTGGTTTGATAACCTGGAAAAGCAAAACTCCATGTATCCAAAGAACATGCCTAGCCCTTAACCAAGTCAAAGACCACGTGCTCACGGTCATTGTGACAAAATGTAAGATTTAAAGTGAATTCAGTGGTATTGAAAATATAATCTTAGGTAGGTTGAATATTTGCTGAATTCATCCAGGGTTCATATATCACTGAAACTTGGTGGGATCCAATGCATGACTGGGCAGTAAACATTAGGGGCTATAGGCTGTACAGGAGGGATAGACCAGGGTGGAAAGGTGGGGGTGTGGCACTCTACATCAAAGAGCAATACACATCCTCAACAAACAGCACTGGGTCAGAGGAGGGGCAGACTGAAGTGCTCTGGGTCCGTATACAAGGGGGTCGTGAGGAAAGGGACTTAACGGTAGGGGTTTACTACAGGCCACCCAACCAGGGGGAAGAGCTGGACCAGGAATTCTCAGGTCAGCTTGCAGATGCAGTTAAGTCAAGGGACATGGTCATCATGGGTGACCTAAACTATCCTGACATCTGCTGGGAAGAGCAGTCAGCCAAGTCTGACTGCTCATGTAGGTTCCTAGCCAAGTTATAGGATCTCCATCTAACCCAGGAAGTGCACAGTCCCACCAGGGGGAAATGCCCTGTTGGACCTGGGCCTGGCCACGGATGATGACCTGGTGAGTGGACTGCGAGTTCTCAACCACGTGGGCGATAGCAATCATCGCCTACTGGAATTCACCATCCAACGCAGGGTGTCAAAGGCCTGCATCAAGGCAACAGACCTGGACTTTAGGTGCGCTGATTTCAATGAGGTTAGGAGACTAGTCGGGAGGTACTGAGGTCCCAGAGGGGAGGGGAGTTGGGAGTCCAGGAAGAATGGTTGTTCCTTAAGGAGACAATCCTCCAAGCCCAAAGGGTGACAATCCCCACATGGATCAAAGGGGGCAGGAGTGCTCAAAAGCCCCCATGGCTTAGCAAAAGCATCCAAGAACATCTCAAAGCTAAAAAGGAGGTGCGCACCCAATGGAAGGAAGGGGGCATCACCAAGGAGGATTATACCTCCATTGCCTGAGATTGTAGTGGGGCTGTTAGGAAGGCTAAGGCGGAAATGGAACTGGGACTAGCGACCTGGATCAAGGACAACAAGAAGTCCTTTTTTAAATACATAGTGGGTAAAAAGAAGGTACTAGGTAACACTGGGCCTCTGCAGGATACATTAGGTGGTCACAACAGATGACAAAGCTAACCTCTTTAACAATTTCTTTGCCTCCATTTTTTAAGCAGGGACCAGGGCATCGCCCCCACTCGGATTCCCGATGGACCCAGGGGAGGCACTGCCAGGCCCAGGGTCAGTGAGGACCTAGTCAGAGAACTTCTGGTGGGTCTAGATGTGTTCAAGTCAGCAGGCCCTGACGATCTCCACCCCAGAGTGCTGAGGGAATTAGCAGAGGTCATTGTGGGACCCCTGGCACAGCTTTACGAGCACTCATGGTGCTCTGGCAAGGTGCTGGAGGAATGGAAAAGGGCCAGTGTGGTCCCCATTTTCAAAAAAGGGAGGAAGTAAGACCCAAGAAACTACAGGCCCGTTAGTCTTACCTTGGTCCTGGGGAAGCTCTTTGAGAAAATTATCCAGGAGCACATCTGCGAGGGACCAGCAGGGGAGATCATGCTGAGGGGCAACCAACATGGGTTCATTCAAGGCAGGTCCTGTCAGACCAACCTGGTGGCCTTCTATGACCAGGTCACAAAATCATTGGATGCAGGTGTCACAGTGGTCGTAGTCTTTCTGGACTTTTCGAAGGCCTTCAACACTGTCTCTCACCCCATTCTCATTAAGAAATTAGGTGACTGTGGCACTGATGCCTGCACAGTCAGATGGGTTGCAAACTGGCTGGAGGACCACACCCAGAGAGTGGTGGTGGATGGGTCTTTTTTTGGCCTGGAGGGATGTGGGTAGTGGGGTCCCCCAGGGCTTGGTCCTCGGGCTGGCACTGTTCAACATCTTCATCAGCGACTTGGACAAGGGGGTGAAAAGCACCTTATTCAAATTCATGGATGACACTAAAATGTGGGGAGAGACACTAAAATGTTGGCACGCTGGAGGAGAGGGGCAGGCTGCAACTACATCAAGACAGGTTACAGGGGTGGGCGGATGAGAACAGGATGGGATTCAATACTGACAAGTTCAAGGTACTGCACTTGGGGAGGAAGAACCAGCAGCATACCTACATGCTGGGGAACTCCCTTCTCATCAGTGCAGAGGCAGAAAAGGATCTTGGTGTCATTACTGATTCCAAAATGAACATGGGCCACCAATGTGGGGATGCAGTCAGGAAGGCTAACTACACCTTGTCATGCATCCACAGATGCATCACGAGCAGGTCCAAGGAGGTGATCCTCCCCCTCTATGTGACACTGGTCAGGCTGCAGTTGGAGTACTGCATCCAGTTCTGGGCACCGCACTTCAGGAGGAATTTGGACAACATGGAGATGTTTCAGAGGAGGGCCACTTGCATGATCAGGGGGCAGCAAGGCAGGCCCTATGAGTGGAGGCTGGAGAAGCTGCAACTGTTCAGCCTCCACAAAAGAAGGCTGAGAGGGGATCTGGTGGCCGTCTACAAACTGGCGAAGGGGGACCAGCAGGCTATGGGAGAGTCCCTGTCCCCCTGAGCACTACCGGCAGTAACGAGGAATAACAATCATAAGTTGACCGAGAGTAGATTCAGGCTAAATATCAGGAGGCACTACTTCGCAGACAGGGTGGCTAGGATATGAAACCAACTTCCAAGGGAAGTGGTGCTCGCTCCTACCCTGGGGGTCTTCAAAAGGAAGCTAGATAACCCCCTAGCCAGTGTCATTTGACCCCAGCATTCTTTCCTGCCATGGCAGGGGGTCAGATTTGATTATCTGCTCAGGTCTCTTCTGACCCTACCAACTATGAAACTATCTTAAATGTTGTAATCTGCCCGACACAGACAATAGAATCTTGGCTTATCCTCTAACCTTTAACATTTTGTAATATATAACTATATCTAATTATACAGTTACCTATTATACATATTATGTATATTTACAGTATTACACAGTGAATGTGTATGTGATGTATTTATATTTACACTCTAATAATATCATAAAATTATAAATATATATAACTGCTATATTATTACATTCAAACATTATAGTTACATTATAGTT
Organism: Alligator sinensis; assembly: GCF_000455745.1. Classification (NCBI taxonomy): domain Eukaryota; kingdom Metazoa; phylum Chordata; order Crocodylia; family Alligatoridae; genus Alligator; species Alligator sinensis. Next base: position 187,062 of record NW_005842863.1, read on the forward strand.
ATATACACGCTCATATAGGCATGCAATTTTATGACATTATTATACAGTATTTGGATTCAAACAAGTTTCTGATGTGATGATTCTATCTTAGGAGAAAACATAATTATAAAAAATTGCCACAGGAGGGCTCCCTGGTTTAACCTTTACAGATGTGGCAGTTTGCAAGAGGCTTTATTTCTTTTTCTTAAACATTTTGTGAGTCAATGTGAAGCTCAAAAAAGTCAAGGGACTAAAGACTCTCCTACTAGGCCAGGAAACCAACATGCTTGATCTCATCTGTAACTCCTATCCCCATTTTTCTCTTTGCATCTGAATACTCCTGACCTAAAGCATCCTCAGGCTTTTCAAGTCTTAAGCTCCACTGGAGGACAGAGACCCAATGCTGACAAACCGTGTGCAGGTTTTAATGGTGTTTGTCTGAGAGTCTAGAAGAAAACTACCTAACTCATTTTCACTGCTGGCCACACCTGAGTGCTGACCCTTGCTTTTGAATGTGAAGGCAGGCACAAGATTTCACAAAAGGGATTCTCCCCAGATCCTGTGTTGTGTGTCAGCTCTGTGTTCCTGAGGGAGCCCTGGTACCCAGCTTGCTGGACTAACAAAGGGCTTTTCCTATTCCCCCCACCCCCCACGTCCCATACACACACACCTCATCCACCCAGAACTACGCAGAAGATAAGTTTAACAAGCATCTCAGGCCATACATTCCCCAGTCCCAGTATGGGAGGCCTATTTAAACTTAACTAAAACTCGGTAGCCAGGTTAGGGAATGCTGAGACAAGAGACTGAGTCAGAGGGGGTATGGGCAACATTTGAACAATAGTTAAGGGTTCATCACAGTGTCCAGCCCACTGGAGCTCTGACCACAAATGCTGTCATACTTTTCACGGGATGACTGGTAGAAGTCCTCCCCACAAAGTTTATGAACACTCCAAGTAATCAATCCCCTTACATCTGTTAAAAGACTACAGTAAAATCTGAAAGTCATGCTAAGCTGAGGCTTATTCACAACAGGTAAAATACAAAACACTGATGCTGACTTCACAGTGCAAGCATAGCTAGCCATCTGAGAAGAAACAATGTGGTATCCCTTCCAGTATATCTTCTATATTCATAATAATTTCAGGCTGGCTCCTAGATGTCTGGTTACACCTTAAAACTTGATGTTTTTCCTGGTTGTTATTCAGTTTCTTGAGATGTTCCAAACCAGATAACCCTTTATCACTGAGAAAGGTAATTCATTTAAATTGAAACAGTTTATATAACAGGATTTTCCCTGTCAATTATGGCTTGGGACCCTCTTGATTTACACAATTAAAAGAATGCTTTGAAGAGGTTGGACTAAGGGTATGAGAAAGTTGTAAAGCAGCAAACAGTGTGCTTCAAGAGAGAGAAATCTTTCTGACACCATCTGCTGTTGTTCTCAAGAAGCTGAGAGAAACAGATCGTCTCCCTTCAACAATCGTGTTAGAAACTTTGCTTGTCAACAAATCACCTGAGTGCCTTGGAATGGTGATATCCCAGCTCTTGCTCTCTCTCTCTGTTTGTCTTTCTCCCTCTTTCTCTCTCGGTTTTTCTTTTTCTTTCTAGGCATAGCTTTCTGAACCTAAATTGTATTAGTTAAGCTTGAGCTAAGTTTCCCCAAACACTCAGTTAAACCAGGGTAATATTGTAATTCTTTTGTTTGTTTTTCCCTGCATGTCTATTACTACTAGTACCATTATAAATTTCCTAGACTCAGCAATTAATAATGTTTATAGTCAAACTGGTGGTAACCGGGTGTATTTTTCCTTCTCTACTTCCCCTTCCCCACTTGCTCTGCAGCAATGCTTCTTTTACTTAAGCAAAGATCCCTGTGAAGCCCAGAAATACTGTGGGGTCTGCTCATCAAGAGGCTAGCACTACTAAGACAGCTAGGGCAAAAGATTGGGACGTGCTGAGTTTGAGACACATAAGGGGATCAGCTTATATAGGCTGATTGACCCAGTTTAGCTCAGACATGCCCTAATGAACTGAATGCTGGCCCATGAGGGTGTCAGCTGGACACCCAGCCAGATTCAGGGGTATTCTGTTCACCTGTGTGCTTGTGTCTGACTGCATTTTATTGTTACATTAATGAACCCGGCCCAACTGAAACTGAGTCCTGCAAGATAGTTCCATAGGGGGTGAGGACTTGGACAAGTGAGAGATACAGCTCCATGTAGAAACACAAGTAACACAAGCAGCACATTGATAGAATTACAAAGACCCTAGAAACGTATCCCTAATAAATGACCACACCCCAAAGTGATGGGCAAATCTGGTAACACCTGGAAAAAATAGATATTCTCCTTAGGTGAAGCCTATGTTTGTTGTGTAAGGGCTGAAGGAAACAGGTCAAAAAAAGAGATAGGAAAATGTGATTATTTGTCCAATTTCCTTTTAAAACATCTGGACATAGGAGTTTGATCATTTTTTCTCTAGACTCAGAGAAAGAAGTTCTGTTTATTAATGGGAAAAATTGGTACTGACATCTGATTTGATCAAGTCTTAAGCATTAGAAATACCCTAAAAACTTTCCTTTTCTATGCTTCCATCAATAGCCTCCCTCAGACACAACATATACACACACTTTCTCTAGATTTGCTCTGAGTTCAGATTTTCCTCCAGTTGTTTGGCCTCAAAGCCTAAGGAACACTGTACAACACATTAGTCACCATAGTTCACAAAAACACCAGTGAGCCAGATTGTCAGTTGACGTAACTCTAATCACCCCATTCAAAGCAGTGGAGTTTCACTGATTTGCAGTGACTAAGAATATGACCTCTTGTGCTCATGGTAGTAAATGATACACACTGGACCATGTCTTGGACAGAGACTTGCATAATGAAGCGTGAGAAAGCCTATTTCTTTATGCCTAGAGAACTCTGAGTATCAAATGTCTGTTCAGAATCCAGTGTTTAGGCAGGATTTTAACAAAAAGCAGGGCATGTAGATGACTATCACTGAGATTTTGGTTACATAAAAAAGAAAATCTCAGACTTTTGCATGTAAACTGATCTCCCCACACTGGTAAAGAAGGAACTTCCCTCGCTCTCATCTACATCATTATTCAATTGCCTAGGGGAGAAAATGCCCTTGTATAGAGAGCCAGTGTGAAGAGTATATGCTAATTATGCCTCACTTTTTCCCATCAAAATAAAGGCCCTTGTTTGAACTCTGCATAAAGGGAATTTACAACTTAAGTGATTTTTCTTTTTGTCCATGCTTCTCCGGAGTTTTCAGGACATGGCATTTGGCAGATTCATGGTCTGATGAATTACAGTTCCAGTGTCTTGCAGTAAGTAGCATGACTTATACACTTGCACACAGGCAGGCCTGATTTAGCAAAGGGGTGCAGGGGATTAGTCACTTGCACTGCAGGGGTGGCTCCCACCCCTGCTCCCAGCTTCCTCCTCCAGCCAGACCATGCTGTGGGAGCTTCCAGGCATATAAGCATCCCTTCCCCTTCCCCTTTCCCTCTGTGCTCAAAGGCATGTCCCCTCCCCTCTCCTTCCCCCACTCTGTCACCTACCTTTACTGCTTTCCCTACTGTCCCAGGGGCAAGAGAAACTTCAAAGCTCCTCCTGCCTACTCCCATCAGGCTGCATGGGGACTGGGCTCACCTGGGAACAGCAACAGTTGCAACAGTACTGATGGGCTCCTTCCCAGTCCCCTGGAAACAGGTGTGGGGAGGAGGAACACAGCTGAGCCCAGCCTTCACACAGCCTGGCTGGAGTGGGCAGAAGTGGCTTAGAAGCTTCCCCAGCCCCAAGAGATTGGGGAAAGCAGCAATAGCAGGTGGGGGGAGGGAACATGCCTTTGAGCATGGAGAGGAAGCGAGGAGAGTTCTTACTCGCTTTGGAGACTTGAAAAAAGTCCCCAGAGTCTCCCACAATGCAGTCTAGTCTGAAAGGGGCTATGCAGGTATACCACTGCACCCCCTCTGGAGCCATCCCTGCTTAAACAAATAGTATTTCACCCACTGATTGTATATGCAGTCATGTAAATGAGAAAGTCATACACACATCAATCATCAAACACGATAAAGCATTAACAAAGCTGTATACTCTGGGCCTAATTCAAATCAGTGAAAATCAAGAGTAAATCCACTAAAATCAGTGATAAAATGCTAGTAGCAACCCAGTGTGGGCTATAGGAGAGTCAGGCCCTGAGTGAGAAACTGTAAAAAGTCAAGATTCCTAGACAGCTACATTAACATAGTCATGTTGTACACAGTTGTGTTTTCTATTCCTGTTTTCCTTACTGGATGCGTACCTAAATACATTTCTAAGTTGCTTTTAAGAGAAGTTTTTGCTTTTATTTCCAGCTTCACAGAATGGCTGAATAGTTTTTCCTCAAACTCCCCCCCCCCAAAAAAAAAATCACATTTTGGCTGAGACCAATGATGGAAAATTTCAGCCTAGAAAGTAGAACCTTTCAGAAAGTTATGAGCAAGTAAAAACACTGGTATACACCAGCAACTGTTTCATGACCTTAACTACAGGGCTGTATTTGCTACCACACAAATACTATACATGCATACATTATGTTTATCTATACACATGTACATTAAAGTGAGTCCACACAATCTGAATTATTTTACTGACCAGTAGCATAGGAAGACATACAAAAAACCTGTACTGCTGAGACGTGTCTCCTGACTGATTTAACCTACTCCCCAGTCTTTCTGAGAAATACATGAGTGCCTTTCTTTCACTGACGCAGTCAGCATGCCTGAAGATGACATGCCTCATCTCTCTGATGTGGCTTCTTTTGGACTGGCACATCCCTGTACCAAAAGAGCCCTGCTGGCTAAATGTGAAATGGTGAGCAAATGCGCTGGCACAGTACAAATAAAAAGAAGGGATGCCATGTTGCAAATGTATGCAGATCAGGGCTTTGACAATAAATGTTGTTTGTACAGTTCTCAGCCTACTGCAACAATGCTGCAAGACATGATGCAAGAAGGAACATAAGATGTGCTGTTTACTGGGTGAGACCATAGGTCCATCTTGCCCAGTATCCTGTGTCACAGTGGCAGAGAGTAGCTGTTGAAAGGGTGAGTGAACAGGAATGCTAAAGGAAATGCTAAAGGGACACATGAGAAACTGCAATGCAGGTGTTTTCTGTAGATGTATCTGAAATGTGTTTCTTTCAGGAATATCAGTACACATTTTCTATGTGATCAGCAGGGGAAATAACACGGTTTAGAGATTACATAGTATGTTGGCATAGGAATCAGGAGACCTGAGTTCTGCTGTATGATCTGAGACATGTTGCCTAATCTGTGTGCCTTGGTGTTCGTCATCTGTAAAATGTGTGTACTAATATTTAACTCCCCAGTGAATGAGTAGTCTTAAGTAATAAAAGGCTAGACTATGATACACTATGCATTCACACTAGTATGCAGTGGTATAATCACTAGCTCCTGTGAGCAAGGGCAACATCAGGGTTGAGATTTTACCTCAGAGAGGTGCTTCCGGGTTTCAGTGGCTGTGTCTACATGAGACACTGACTGTGCAGTAGCTCATTCCTACCGTGCAGTAGCATCACATGACACAAAGCATGACGCAATGCTACTGCGCAGTAGTAATGAGCTACCGCACAGTTAGCATCACCTAAAAGCTGTTGGCAGTAGTAATGAGCTACTGCACAGTAAGTCTGATACAAGTAGTTAGTAAATGACTGCACAGTAACAACTGCTCAGTCAGCATCTTGTGTAGATGTAGCCACGGTCTTCCAAGTTGGTGCAGTTTAGTCATTACCCCTTGCTCAGGACACTGCCTAAAAAGTATGATTGAGCCCTTCAAGTGGGTAAAGTGCCTTTTGTGTTGGGCTGAGAAGTCACATATAAGTTTAAAATGTTATTTTCCTCCAACCTCTGGTTATAGGCATAACATGGCAACTGTGCACCCTGGGCAGCACTGGGAATGTAGCTGAGCAGCAACTGCAGCAGCTCCTGGTTTTGCACCTCCCCTTCCCTTCTCCTCCCCCACCTCCCTGAATTGGCATCTGGGGCTCCTGCTCCAGTTATCACCCCTTACTTAGGCTACTGCCTCTGGTTCATGATTTATTGTTTTTACATAGATACTCCCACTTCCCCCTTCCCTTCCCCCCTCTCCAAACAAAGTAAGTTAATATCTACTGAATGCAGGGGAAGCAAACAAACTCATTCTAACATGCAGGTTATGTCTAGCTGTCACATGAAAGGATATGTTCAGCATGGGAACAAAGTTACCTCGTTTGGGCACTGCTGCTCTTTCCTTTTGTTTTCCATTAGAGGGTGCTCTTGCTTCAAAAATGATTTCATTCCCAGGTCTCACCATCAAAGAATTTCCTTTAAGGCAGGTCTTCAAGTTAGGTGGTCCATTCCAGCTACCTAAATGCAAAGCAAGGTAAGAGACAGCATAGTTAAACAAGATAGCATTTCTTATTTTTCCTGCCCTCCAAGTCAGAAGCACTGGAGACATTTAAGATCAAGAGACAGCAGCTGTGCAAAAACGTTCTCCTTGGAATCTCTCATTATACAGACCCTGCTCTGAGCCTCACCAGTGGATTAATACCACTTTTCATAGTGTTTTTCTTTCTTCTTTTTTAAGGGACGGGGCAACTGTTACCAAAAACCCAGTGCTGTTTGGTCTTTAGAGAGACAAGACTACAGCCTTTCTATGATGAGGAATCTTTTGTGAGTTTAGGCACAGAGTTAAGGTTCAGTTACAATATGATTACCCTTTTTGTATACCAAATCAAGATACAATTTCATTTCTCAATGATCTTCCATTCCCTCTTAACAGGTAGGTTATTACTACCACCCAAGTCAAATAAAGGGGACAAGAGGCAAGTCTGTACCCCAACCTTGTATTGATTACAGCTCAATGTATAGAATAAACACTGGTCTCAATGCCTATTAGCTACCTGCAATAGCACAATACAGATTCTCACTGGTGGGAGAGACATGGGAGGAAGGAGGCACACAGGCTGGCAGCAAGTTGTCTTGAATTTGCTGAGGTCTTCCAAAATCCCCTCCTTCCGACATCCTGTTCACTTTTAGCTTGTCCCATTCCT
>NW_005842863.1:194161-199650 GCF_000455745.1 Alligator sinensis
GCTTTCCTGATCTCCAACTATTCCCTTTTCCATAGACTGCGTCTTTTCCACCTTGTATCTTATCTCTGTTGTCTACCTCTGATTTTTTCTTCCCCCTGCTCTCTTCTCCCTCCCTTCCCTGGATTTCCTTTTGTCTTGCTTATCTCTACCTATTTACACATTCACTGACATCCCTCCACAATTTTAGCTTCTCTCATTCCTTAGAGTCTCAGACCAGCAGAGACTCCCTAAGCCTGACAAAGGGTGACTGCGCCCAAAAGCTTGCTAAGAACTTTTTGCCAACTATTCAGTTGGTCTAATAAAAGATATCACATCTACCCAAAGAACCTTGCTGCCTATCTCCTTAGACCAACACGGCTACAGCCAAACACTCAGCCTCCTTTTCCCCACCATTTATACCTGATATTTATATGTAGCTTATTTTAATAAATATTCACTGATTAGTGTTATTCAAATTCCTTTGTTTCACTGAGATTTTGGGAACTGGACTGGACCATTTTTTTTCTGTTGGTTTGGAAGTTGCCAATTTGCTGCAGTCTAATCCTTATGAAAAAAATGATTCTGGGAGACAGGTCTTCTTATCTCTTTCCTTCACCATCAGGGAATGCTACTTGATGTGTTCTGTTCCTTTTACTTTGACAACCAGGGTAGTTGTAACCTCTGCAAAGGTTTACTCTGGAACAGACTTTATGGTCTTCAACTTCAGGCACACTTCTGTAGCTTATCATAAGCCCCTTGAAAAAGGCCACATCTGGTAACTAAAACACATGATTATTTCAGTAGGTTTCTAGTGGACTACATATAACTGAGTTCTTTTCAAAAGGCAATGCATCTGTTGTTACTTTTAGCTGCTGTTAAGCACTTTCCCAAAAAGCAGTTATTCACACTTGGCCTAGCCTAATATTAGTGGCCTTGATAAACAGATTCTTATTCTACTTTCCCAGGCTTTTGCTATGTCTGTAGCCTGCACAAGTCAGTGTAGTCTGTCAGTCACTGATTATATCTAAGCCTATGCTTTGGGATTGTTTACATTTACATTTGAAAGTCCATTTATACAAAACCATTCATTTTTGTAGCAGATGATAAAGATAAACCAAACATGGTATTTACAGGACTTGGAAATAGACATGCTTTAATCAAGTGACAGTAAATAAATACACATGGGGCAGGGATTTCTGCTTGATCGTGCTGCTAATGAAGACACGGTCATTATCCGTTCATGCATGGCAGTGCTTGATATCAGGCAGTCCCCAGCATACCCTATGAGAATCCTATTTGTACAGAACTCTGCACCATTCCACCAAGATGCTATTAGAGTTTTGCCCATTAATCAGATATCACGTAGCTACTTGACATATATTTCATATCCTGGAAATATATCTGATTTCTCCTAGATTGACACTTTGAGTCCTTTGAAGCTGTACCACTAACTGTTCACCTTCTTCTTCCATCTAGATACTAGTGACTCCAAGATGGCAGCCTAAATCCATCCCTATGGTCTGAATTATGTCATTTTTGAAGTGCGCAGACGTGAACACTTCTGAAAGAAGATAAGTGTCAGAAAACTAAGAATGAAAATTTCTTTTTTTTTCTGTATGGGATCCTGGAAATACAATGTTGGCTGAGACCTGTCAACATTTGGGAATCTTAGTTAAACATGTCTGCATCTGCCTTAGAGGAGACACAGTTGACCCTGGAGGCAGTAGGGTGGAGGATTCCCCAGCAAGACCCAGCTGCAGACGATAAAGAAGAAAAACTCCTCTGCCGCAGCTTCAGTTGCAGGCTGCTGCATTTATGACAGACACTCCTGGTCATAGCTTTCACTAGTATTTAGCAGCAGCTGTGCCCCCAGCTGTGAGCTTTCACTTTCTATTTTTAAAGTCAGTGAAATCAGGAGCATATGGGATCTATAACTTACCATGTATTTTTTTTAATAATAAAATCCACTCAACAACATAGCAAGCTGTAATTCCACCCTGGATATTCTTTGCTTCCTAACCCAAAGATCATCTTGGGTCTTTTGCAGGCTTAGGATCAGGTACAGCTGACTGTGCCACATTTTCCATGTGGTGGTATTCATAGACAGGGTGCACTGCACTGAACACTATTGTGTATTGTACACTGAATCTTCCTGAGGCAAATAATCTTGATAGTATTGCCAGGTGGTCCAAAACGTTGAGATTAAATATGAGAACTCACAAGATGCTCTCTTCCTTCCCAACTGACAGTCTGTGGCCCCCCAAAAATGCAACCAAGAATGCATTTTGAAATATGTATTTAAGTATGTATATTATTAAGCAAGATTGTATTTCAGTAGACAACCACTTTCAGCCAAAAGTCTATATGAAAGGGGTAAAGGGAAGAGATCTGATACAAGCCATTGGAGGGAGCCAGTAGGATAGAGGGTGAGGTACAAGATTATTCGAAAAAACAACGGCAAAGTCATGAGCCTTTGATGAGTTTGGTAGGTAACTAGTTTTATTTTTCTTAATTTCTGTTAAAACTAAGTCCAACTTTTTAATAGGAAATAGTTGGGAAGCAGAAAGCGAGTCTAGATTGGAATCAAACTTGCCCTGACTATCTGTTCTGGATAATATTAGAGAGAAAAGCTTTGGGAGATATTCTTACTGAAGAACAGACAGACAAGCAACCTCAGGAATGGACAGACAAGGGTAGCAGTGGATACCAGGTAGCTATTATTATGTCTTGCCATTAAGTGGTGGGGAACAGGTAAGAGTTCATTTGCCTTTAGCAGACTGGTACTGTGGGATGGACACAGACAGACATCTCTTAAACACTGTAATTTACACAGGTGGATTTTTACCCTGATTTGCCAAACTTACCCCAATTTATGGTTTTACATTGTCTGTCTGCTGCTGCTTTCTACAGAGGTATAATGCTAATTACACCAGTGTAAACATGTCATCTGTCTATGTCCATAGTCTCCAACTTTTTGGGATGTCCCATTTACTTCCATACACCCTGATTTGGGGGCTGGAACCCACTAGGTTCCTTTCAGTGATTATCCTCCCATGAAATACCAACTTAAGAGTCAAAGAGGCTCTTAAAGAGCATTTATACATGTGCTGTGGGAGGCGGGGGTTGGGGGAGTGCTTTAATTAGAGTGGCTCCGATAACTGCTCTAATTAAGGCAGCTGTAACATCATGTGTATCAATGTCCCCGTGCTGAAAAATGGCAGCGGGGGTGCTTTAACTAAAGCTCATTGAATGAGTTTTAGTTAAAGCAATCCCTCCACCATTTTTCAGTGCAGGGACACTGATACACATGACACTGGAGTCTGCTGGAGTGCAGTAATTACCACGCTCCAGCAGACTCGATTAATTGAATCTGCGCTGAAGTGCTCTAATTACAGTGTCAGAGCAGCTTTAATGCATGTGTATAGGTGCTCAAAATGCCTGTGAATCTAGAAGGGACCAATTACTTGTAGGCTTCTTCTTAAGAGACATTTGTAGTTGAATTAAGCCACTTATCTAACCAGGCCTTCTTCCAATAAGTTTACTTTTCCCAAGGAATCTTTAGGATTAAGTTTCTTCTCAGGGTCTTATGATGTGCTTATTGCCATAGTATCTGAGCACCTCAATTACCCCATGGTCACCATAAGCATTGCTTTGTGGTTCAACTCAAACACAAGGAATGGGTCTGACATAGTTCCCAGTTGGTAAGGTTCCATGGCCTGGTTTACACTGCAATGAGTAGTAGACAGCATCTCCACCAGTAGTAGCAATACACCTTTACCTTAGCATGAACCTTTTGAGCTGTTTGTAACATGTTGCTGTCTTTGATCAGGGGAGCTAGGAATCAGTTAAATCTATCCTGGTACATGGTGTCACAATAAATACTTTGATTTCCATAAGTTACAATACAGGGGGTCAGAATAAATGGTCATAATTATGCTTTTTGTCTTAGCCATGTATGAATAAATAAAATGTCCCCTTTGCCTTAGAGGCTTGAGAATTAAAATGGGACCAGAGTCTGAATTCTCCCCTGTACTAGGGCTGGGGCATATAAGCAGGACAGTGTGGGAGACCTTGTGCTGTTACAGCTGTAGTAGTAAATACACTGTAGATATTCAGAAAAATCAGTTTCTACATACACAAATCCAGCACCTTTCAACAACAGTAAATTAAATGACATAGAAGCCTGAACCCTATTTGGAGAACACAAGGAATGGAACAAAACTGAGAAGAACAACGTGAACAAGGATGCTAAGAGAATGTTTGGAGCTAGAATTGTTTTCCTATGGTAGTTAATTGGACACAAAAGTTTCCCTCATTGTGTTGTTCCTATGAATGCAATTTCTGACTTAATTTAACCCAGAGGTTAATTGACATGAAACAAACAAATCATCATGGCATCACACTTGGCTTCCTGCCTATTCATCAAGTTCTGTTTGTGCTTTATTATCTTCTGCTCTTTAGCCATCTCTGACTTCATCAGTTTTGGTCTTGTTTTTCTTAGTGGTTTACCTTTCATACTAAGCCAGTTATCTGCAAAATCCACATTCGTAATTACCACTGATTAAGGCAACACCTATTGACAGGGGCAGTGCTCGTCAGCTGCAACCTCATCATCTACTGATCTGAGCCAAAAAAGCTCCTGGGAACTAAGCAAATGCTTCAGCTTTTAGATCATTAGATCCTTCCCTTCCAGCAGTATCCTGCGTAGATACAATCTACACACTTAAAAGGCAGAGCTGGAAACTAAAAAGTGACTTGGCTAGTAGCATCCCATGTTTGAACCTATTTTGGCAGTGGGGGTTAGATGAGATGACTTAATAGGGCTTTTCCATCTCTCATTTTCTGTGTCCTCCTTTGCTCTTGGGAAATGTTGAGCCAGTAGGTTAGCAGATACTTCTGTTTGTCCCTTCTGCTGGTTCCTTTATTTGTTATATTTCTCTTGGTTACTTTCGGAAGAAAAAACATATGAGGTAAGTTGGGAGATACAGCAAGATCAGAGCCGAAGAAGGTTAGCTTACTAATGTGTCATAATGCTTGTTATATAATAATTTTAAAAAAGCATCAGAACTGGAAGTCAATAGGAGACAGCAACTCACAAATGGTTTCTCCTGAAAGTAGGGTTACAGGAAAATAGATGGAAGCTTTCATCTATGTGAAGTGCTTTCCATGGCAAGGTAGCCAACCAACTCACTTTCAGAGCACAAAAGGAGTGTGCTCCATACACTGAGACACCATGATCATGAAATAGCAGCTGGGGGGATAGCCAGTTGCAATGCTAGGGTGACAAGCGTTGACACATAGACAGAGGTCTGGAAGTGTGGCTCTTGCGGAGCTTTCCTAAACGGAAATTACCATAGTTTCATAGTTGGTAGGGTCAGAGGGGACCTGAGCAGATCATCAAGTCCAACCCGCTGCCATGGCAGGAAAGAGTACTGGGGTCAAATGACTCTGGCAAGGTGTTCATCCAGCCTTCTTTTAAAGACCCCCAGGGTAGGAGCCAGTACCACTTC
>NW_005842863.1:199815-205017 GCF_000455745.1 Alligator sinensis
TGTGGAGGCTGAACAGGTTCAGGTCCCTTAGCCTCCCCTCGTAGGGCCTGCCCTGCTGTCCCCTGATCATGCGGTGGCCCTCCTCTGGATGCATGACAAGGTACGGTTGGCCTTCCTGACCGCGTCCCCACACTGTCAGCCCACGTTCATTTTGGCATCAATAATGACTCCAAGATGCTTTTCTGCCTCTGCACTGACGAGAATGGAATTCCCCAGCGTGTGGGTATGCTGCTGATTCTTCCTCCCCAGGTGCAGCACCTTGCACTTGTCAGTGTTGAAACCCATCCTGTTCTCATCCGCCCACCCCTGTAACCTGCCTAGGTCCAATTGCAGCCTATTGCTCCCTTCTAGCGTGCCCACTTCTCCCCACATCTTTGTGCCATCTGTGAATTTGAACAGGGTGCTTTTTACCCCCTCATCCAAGTCGCTGATGAAGATGTTGAACAGTGCAGGCCCGAGGACTGAGCCCTGCGGAACTCCACTGCCCACTTCCCTCCAGGTTGAATAAGATCCATCCACCACCACTCTCTGGGTGCGGCCCTCCAGCCAACTAGTGACCCATCTGACTGTGTAGGTATCGACACCACAGTCTCCTAGTTTTTTAATGAGAATGGGATGAGAGACAGTGTCAAAGGCTTTCCTAAAGTCCACAAAGACTATGTCCACTGCAACATCTGCATCCAGTGATTTTGTGACCTGGTCGTAGAAGGCCACCAGGTTGGTCTCACAGGACCCGCCTCTAATGAACCCATGCTGGTTGCCCCTAAGCATAATCTCCCCTGCTGGCCCCTCACAGACATGCTCCAGGATAATTCTCTCAAAAAGCTTACCCAGGACCAGTTGTTTCCATTTGCATGCTGGAGGAACCATCTATTGAAATCAGACCAGCATAGTTATTCTCAGCTTGACTTGATGTAACACTTTAACTCATGTCCCTTAAAGTGACAAGACTGTACAGTCACTCCCTGCATCACAGTTGCATGGTAGTCTTTGTGAGACAAAGGTAGTGCAGCCTTCGTGAGGCAAAACCACTCTGGTAGAGCTGGCAAGGGCAAACATACACTGTATTGTGTAAAGGACTCCCCATGCATCAGAGTTGTAAGTATGATACAAGCAACCTTCTCTTGTTTTTGTGGACTCCCACTATCCAACCTGATTGATATGGCAGCCCAATGCTCCAAGTATCTGAGCACTGCACTATGCTGAAAGAAGAGAAGGATGTTGACTGAGAAGAAATTCCCAGAGCGGTCGTCTGAGCATCGCTTATGATAGAATTCTGATTTTTGTTATGGCCACTTCTGACCTGGCAACTTTTCCTCAAAGGGACTCCATGCGTGGCACTCACTTTTTGGAAAAGTGGCTGTGGAGAGTTTTTAGGACATTTCACCACTTAACCAAGCCCTCAGCTTGGTATTCTGTGACACATTGGGTGTGTTCAGAAGAGTACACATATGCGTTTCCCTAGGGACAAATACTTGTGCCACTGCAATGCATTTCCCCGGGACAAATAGTGACATATAGTTGTGTCACTGCTACTTGTCCCTGGAGAACACCCATGCATGTATGCTCTGGTGCATGGCGAGTTACCCCGGGTGCAGTAGGGGAGGCTGGGGCCAGCACCTGGGTTGGCCCCAGCAGTCTTACGTGGGTTCTGGGGTCCTCCCAGGGCTCCAGCATTGGTGAACCAGGTGCCTAGAATCTGGCTGGCAGCTGGAGTGTGGCTCTGGCTGGCCAGGCTCCAGTTTTGGGGGGGGGCGCACATTGCCTCCATGTGAACCCTTTTCTTCTGCCATGGGTTTTTTTGACATTTGGATCTCCCTGTGTCAGAAAAACCTGTTGTGCTGCAAATTAGTAGTGTGGCGAATGCCTGCATGTACAGTGTGTGTGGTTTGCAGTGCCCCAGATGGGTCTGCAGTGCTACAAACTGCATGTGCAAACTTTTCTGGATGTGTCCATCTTGTATATACATGCCCCTTCCTAAATGGTTGGAAAAGGCTACCCCTAGCTACACAACAGTTCATGACAATGACAGAAGCAAGACAGCAAGGATCTGCTTTCTCCTAAGAAATATGAAGAGCTGGCAACCATGCTGCTTTCAATTCTGAGCCTACTTTTTGGAGCAGAGGATCCGAGAATCCCACTGAACTAGCAATCCTACCTGCTGAGTAGTCAGTGCCATACTTATTTCCTGCTACTTTCCTGTGTTGCCAGGTTTGGATGCCAGTCCCAGTGCAAGGACAAAGTGCAGTCATTCAAACACTCATGTCTGTTGTCCTGAAACAAACCCTAAATAGGGTCACAGGATAAGAAGTGCTCCATTGGGAAGTGTGTCTGAAGAGTTGTCTTGGGATTACATCATTGAATCAATGGCAGAAAAGCAGCAGTGCATTCAGCCTCTCACTAAACCCTTCCTGGAATGGCGATGTGGCCAACACTTGTTCCAGAACAAATGCAAAATCTCTTCCTAGCCTGGGTTTTAAGCCTTTGCTTTAATACAACATACTACATGCCGTGTCCTCAAATGCAGCGAGGATGGGCTGGAGAAAGCTGAGTATAGTTTTTCCCCTTTCTGATACAAATAAGTTGACAATGTGGTTTCTTTTTGTATAACTCTCCAAGGACAAAGTGTGCATGTATATTATTACAGCCTTCTTATGCTACTGAGTGAGCACAGTAAGCCAAAATTTTCCTCAGCCTCTTCCCTAAAAGGACCACATCCTCTCCCACAGGCACTGATAATGTCATATGATGGCACTGACTGATTGCAAGCCATAAAACCATAAGAGATATCCTTTCCTCTTCTCCACCTTAACACTTCCACACATGGCTCTAATTGTGGTTCTGGGCATAATGAGAAATAGCTGTGATAGTATCTACTCAGAACCTAGTGAGCAAAAATCTATCAAATAGAGCTCTGATTCTTCCAAAGGGGAATGTGAGGGAGGGGGAAATGTTCTGCATTAGGCCATGCCCCGGTTTTGAAAGACCAAAGGATAGGGAACATTTGGTTTCTCATCTCTCTTTATACACATAAATGGGTGCGTCTGCATGAGACGCTACGTCGCTGTAGTGATGAGCTACGGTGACATAGCTTGTCGCTGTGGCAACATAGTGTTGGCAGGAACGAACTGTGATGCTGACACTACTGTGCAGTCGGGTTGGAAATGACCAGTGCACTGCCGGGAGTGCGCAGTAACAGCAGTTACTGTGCAGTCACTTAATACTTGCTAAAGCAAGTACTGTGCAGTTGGGTGCACATGTAGATGCACTCAATGAGACTTAAATTACTCCTGACAGGAGATAGAAGTCCTGAAGTTAAGCACTTGCCAGAAAGAAAGAAAGACACCCCCAAAAAGCTGCCTGTTGATGTAAATTTTCAGGAATTACCCTTTTAAGAGATAAAGGCAGGACAGGGAACAGAGAATATAATTGTGCCCTACAGCAAATTTGGGAGGAAGCTGAGCCAGGCTTGGCACTGTGCCAGTTCACTGGCTCGAATTTCACCTGTAAAAGCCCTGTAGACATTAAAAAAGCATTCATTATCCACACCGACACAAAAAACTCATTATGCTCTATTTTTCCAATCCTACTAACTATGCATGAACCGTTCCCGCTGGAGGACAGTATTACCTGCTTCCTTCAGATTACTTGCCGATCACAGCAACTCATGACATTTTGTTTTCCATTAAACAGAGGGTTCTGTGCCACACTGTTGCAAAATGCGGGTGGACTTTAGGGTAAAAGCCCCTCAGTTCTTTTTTGAGTGGCAACTATGGTTGGCATGAGCCAAAGGCCTGCTCAATCTCTGAAGTTTTCAGTTATTTACAAACAATAAGTCTTCAGTGCTTCAAGCCTGATGTGTTCAGCTGAGAGCTACTGGTCCTTGACTGCACATGGTGAAACAAGACCTAGACTTCATCTGTTTTATACTATCTGTTAAGACCTACCAATTCCCTTCAATCACACATTCTGGCATTTCAGTACACATTATATTTCTCTATTATAGGAAACACCTATTCAAGCCATACCGCTAAAAGTGGATGCCACTGTCAAAGAGTGAGGCTGTCCTCCATTAATAGACTAAACTCCTTTTGCACATAATTTTTATTAGCACTTTTCTTGCAACAGAAATATACTGTAGTTACTCTTAGTCATGATGTAATCGCTGCTAGAGCAGCAATAATTTTTAACCACAGGACTTAATGCTCAGTTCTAAACTAAGACAACTGTTTGCATTGCCTGATGGTAAAATGCGAAGATAAACCTAACCAATGAATCAGCAGACTCTACTCCATGGGATGGTTGCTATGCTGAGCATAGTTCTTGAACATTATGGCAGCCAAAGCTGAAAACAGGACCCTAAAAATTTTTCCCAGGTGAATGAAAAGAACAAGCTGGAGCTTACTTCTGCTGACAGTCTCCTTTGCCCAACTCAGCAGTTATATGGATATCAGCTATCGTGGAGTTCCCAATAAAGTTATATTATTGTAAAATACTACCCATAGTGGGTCCTGGGTATGATTGTGAACTGCAATCGACTTGAGGGCCTGGTGGCAACATGGTGGGACTACCCATGGCAGGATAGCCCCTATAAATTACCACAATGTTGCAACCTCCAGAGTAAGGTTACTATAGAGTGCCTTAAAACCCTAGTCCCCGCTGCTTTCTGGATACTTCTTGGCTGGAGTAAGGCTAAGGGATATCACCCTGACTGAAAATCACCCTTGCTGAGGTGTTAGGCAGTCAGCAGAAGTTCTTAACTCAGGGGCGGGTAATTATTTTGGGCAAAGGGCCACTTACTGAGTTTCGGCAAGCCATCGAGGGCTGCATGACAGGCAGCCCAGGGCAGATTAATATTAATCTTTTAAATTTTTTAGGGGCCCTATGGGCCAGATAGAATGGCCTGGTGGGCCACATCCAGCCCCCGGGCTGCATCTTGCCCACCCCTGTTTAACTGTTGCTCTCTGGCAGAAGCTACAACCATCGAGGCAATGAATATCTGCACTCAGTCTTGTGGTAGAAGTGATATCTTTTATTGGACCAACTACTTTTTCGCACTAGTTTTCGTGGGGTCTGCTCCCTTTTGGGGTCTCTGGCGCACCAGCTGGAGGAGCTCCAGGCCACAGTCCAGAGACTGCGTGCCATCAGGGACTGCGAGCAGGAGATAGACTCCTACTGCCAGGCCCTTCTCCCCCCGGGAGC
>NW_005842863.1:207920-226805 GCF_000455745.1 Alligator sinensis
CACCCAGCACTCTTCCCTGCCTATGCAGGGGGTCAGACTCGATGATCTCAAGCAAATCCCGGGACGTCTCAAGCAAATCCCGGGACGTCTCTCAAGCAAATCCCGGGACGTCATTCTCCCCCTGTACTCGGCCTTAGTGAGGCCGCAGCTGGAGTACTGCGTCCAGTTTTGGGCTCCACAATTCAAAAAGGATGTGGAGAAGCTTGAGAGAGTCCAGAGAAGAGCCACGCACATGATCAGAGGTCAGGGAAGCAGACCCTACGATGAGAGGCTGAGAGCCCTGGGGCTCTTTAGCCTGAAAAAGCGCAGGCTCAGGGGTGATCTGATGGCCACCTACAAGTTTATCAGGGGTGACTACCAGCATCTGGGGGAACGTTTGTTCACCAGAGCGCCCCAAGGGATGACGAGGTCGAATGGTCACAAACTACTTCAAGATCGTTTCAGGCTGGACATAAGGAATAACTTCTTTACTGTCCGAGCCCCCAAGGTCTGGAACAGCCTGCCACCGGAGGTGGTTCAAGTGCCTTCATTGAACACCTTCAAGATAAAACTGGATTCTTATCTTGCTGGGATCCTATGACCCCAGCTGACTTCCTGCCCTTTGGGCGGGGGGCTGGACTCGATGATCTTCCGAGGTCCCTTCCAGCCCTGATGTCTATGAAATCTATGAAAAAAAAAAAAGTTTTCTTTTGCCTCTAGACCAATACAACTACAATCTGGATACCTGGACTCACTCTGGCTTTTGGACTCTGTGTCAATGGTCTAAAGTGGGGATGGTAGGTCTTTGGCAGCCTCTACTCCTCCATATTCTTGCCTAGGCATGCAAATCAAAGATATTGGTGATGAGACCTCTTATACGTATACCACGATCCAGAGGATCTAGGATCCAGAGGATCAACTGTTATCTACTACCCATTGTTATGTGGCCACTGTTCAAGCTGCTTACGTCAGCATTCTATTTACAAGGGTGGAGGAAGTAGTATATGTATAAAGTGACAATGTATTTGGTCTAGTTTAAGACATGTTATACAGCTTTTCTCCAAAAGCCACTTTGCTGAGGACCCTTTCTTCAGTATCTGTTGGCTCCATGACAAAACACTAGCATTCATGTAGTTTCAAAGCAGCAGTCACTGAGGTCTGGTGTGTGAAGAATGCTTAACAACATATCTGAATGCTATCCAGGCTTCTGCAGAGCTGAAACACAATAGGGTGGTTCCAAAGACTATGGAGCTAGACTGTTTTCAGTGGTGACAGATGACAGAACAAATAGCAATGGTCTCAAGTTGCAGCAAGAGACGCTTAGGTTGGATATTAGGAAAAGGAAGGACCTGGCCATGGGTGTTCTCACTGCTGCTGTGGCCCTTCTGGCTGTGGCCACCCAGAACCCATGCTGGAGCTGCCCTGTGGCTCCTCCCCACTGCTTCTGCCACCACCCTACAGGCTCAGGGTGGCCCAGAAGTGATGCGGGACAGCAGCAGTGGCAGCGGGGAGGAGCTGCAGGTCAGCCCTGGTATGGGCTCCAAGTGGCCACAGCCAGAAGGGCCACAGCACAGTGAGCGCACCCAGCACTGGGTCCTCCCTTTTCCCGGTTCTCAGCACCAGTCACCACTACTCATCGTGGGCAGGTCTGCCTTTCTCTGTCTGTCTCATTCTCCTGCTCCTCCCCCGCAAACCATCTCACACATACAGCATGTCTCTGCAGCTTAAACCAGCTCCTGCCCTGTGCACCAAAAGCAGTACCAGGTGGATGCCAGCATCATCTGTGGATGCAGCTGGCAGGTTTCTGCTAGAGGTCAGAGTATCTGCCCTGGGCCACAGGTGATGCTGCTGTTAGCTGCAGTCCTAGGCAGTCAGCCCAATCCCCAGTGGGAACCTGCAGGCAGTGTCCACAGCTGATGCTGGCGTGCATCCAGTGCTGCTTCTGGCTTATGGGTCAGGAGCTAGTGTAAGCTGCTGATGGGGCTGGGATGTGCCCATCTGCCTGGCACAATGTATCACCCGGAGCTGCCAGCTCCCCATGTGCCAGATCCTATGACTTCATGGCCACTGACCTATGTGCCAGATACAATTAGTTGGTGGGCTGGATTCAGCCCATGGGCCATATTTTGCCCACCCCGATCTAGTGGATGTTGGCTTTTGTATGGCCCACTCTACACATTGGATGCATTATACAATTAGCTGGTTAATTGCAGAATTAACTGAAACCAACTACACTTGCACTATTGTGCTATAAAAAGGTCCAACCAGCTATGAAGTTAGACTTTGAAAATGTGTACTAACTTTATAGCCAGTTGCTATGCAGCTTTAATTTGCATGTGTAGCAGGGTCTCCCCTGCAGGTGGGAGCCCTGTCAGCTCCACCAGGGCTGGGAGTCCTGCAGCTGAGGGGACCCTCAGCCCCAGCAGCTGCTGACTGGGTCTTGGCAGTGCCCTGTGGCTGCCAGGACCCAGAGTCCTGCAGCTATGGATGCTGGGTCCCAGCAGTGCACCTCCCAGTGCTGGGACCCAGCTGGGTCCTGACAGCCATGGGGTGCAGCCACGATCTCTCAACCCCATGGGTGCATGAAGCCCCTGGGGCTGAGAGGTCACAGCAGCTGTGGGGATCTCCCAGCCACAGCAGATGAGGGGACTCCTAGCTGTGGGAGCTTGCTTCTTGCCAGGGCAGGAGGAGCCTGATCTTCATAGGAAGAGCACTCAGTCAAATCCGATTGGTTGCAAAGCTTCCTCACATGCATTGATGAGCTCTACCTGTCTCAAGAAGTCTACAGGCCAACAAGAGGTAAGGCGCTGCTGGACCTGGTACTGGCCAGAGGGGATGATCTAGTGAGTGATCTGAGAATCAAAGGGAAGCTTGGAGACAGTTGATCACTTTCTCTATCCATCACAAAGCAAGCAAATCAGTCAGCAATGCACAAGTCCTCAACGTTAGGAAAGCCAATTTTCACAAGCTCGGGAGGCTAGTTGCTGAGGCCCTGAGAGGCCATGATCTGACAGGAAGGGGAGTCCATGATGAGTGGTCACTTCTTAAGGATGTGATTCTTGAAGTACAAGGGAAGTCCATTCCAGCCCATAGGAAAGGTAGCAAAAGGGCTAGGCGACCCTCTTGGCTCAATAGGGAACTCATGGACCTCCTGTACCTAAAAAGAGAAGCTTATAAAGAATAGAAGTCAGGAAACAACACTAAGGAGGAGTATTCAGCACTGGCCCGCAGCCGTAGGGAGAGAACTAGGAAAGCCAAGGCTGAAACCAAAATCAAGCTGACTACAGGAATCAAGGACAATATAAAGTCCTTCTTCAGATATGCGGAAAGTCAGAAAAGAAACAAGGGCAACTGTGGACCCTTGGTAAACCAAATGGAGCAGTTGATAACCAACACCCAGGAAAAAGCCAATCTCCTTAACAGCTACTTTGCATCTGTCTTCCACCAGCCCAAGGGGATCACCCTGCCTGACAAGATGCAGGATTACTAGGGTAACGGCGAACATATGCCCATCATTGGTGTAGATCTCGTGAGGGAACACCTTGAGAGTTTGACATCCACAAATCAGCTGGCCTGGATGGAATGCACCCAAGAGTGCTAAAGAAACTGGCTGACATCATAGTGCGGCCATTGGCGAGGATATTCAAAAACTCGTGGTGCTCAGGTGAGGCACCTGAAGATAGGAAGAGGGCCAATGTGGTGCCTATCTTCAAGGAAGGGAGGAAGGAAGATCCAGGGAACTACAGTTCGACCTCAATCCCTGGAAAGATCTTGGAAAAAAACATGAACAAAACCATTATCAACAGGTTAAGAGAAGACAACTTTCTGAGAAACAGCTAACATGGCTTCGTTGCGGGTAGGTCTTGGCTTACCAATCTCATTTTCTTCTCTGACCAGGTGACAAATCACCTGGACAAAGGAGAAGAAGTTGATATCATAATTTTGGACTTCAAAAAAGCCTTTGACCTGGTGTCCCATGATGTCCTCATGGTAAAACTAGGGAACTGTGGTCTTGATAACCTTACTGTCCGATGGCTGGGGAACTGGTTCCATAGTCAGACCCAGAGAGTGATAGTCGATGGAACTGAATCAACATGGTGTGTGGTAACCACTGGCATCCCCCAGGGCTCCATTCTCAGACCTGTACTCTTTAATGTATTTATAAATGATCTGGATGCTGGTGGCAGAAGTGGACTGGCTAAGTTCACTGATGACACCAAACTGTGGAGAACTGTGGTCACACTAGCGGATAGGCTGGCGATCCAGGATGACCTCAAGATGCTCGTAAGATGGACGGATCAAAACCTGATAGCATTCAACATGGAGAAATGCAAAGTGCTTTTCTCATCATACTTACAGGCTTGGCAATGCTACACTCACTAGCACCATGACTGAAAGATACTTGGGGGTCACAACTGACCACAAGATGAACATGAGCCACCAATGCAATTCTGCAGCCCGCAAACCAAATAAACTCTGGCTTGCATCTACCAATGCATCTCAATCAATACCCAGAAGCTCATCCTCCTACTTTACGTGGCCTTGGTGAGGCTCCAGCTGTAATACTATATCCAATTCTGGGCTCTGCAATTCAGAAAAGATGTGGAAAAGCTTGAAAGAGTCCAGAAGACAGCTATGTGCATGATTAGGGGACAAGAGAGCAGGCCTTATGAGGAGAGACTGAGAGCCATGGGACTCTTCAGCCTGGAAAAGCGTAGGCTCAGGGGTGACTTGATGGCAGCCTATTAGTATATAAGGGGTATGTATCAGGAACTGGGAGAACATCTCTTCACCAGGGCACCCCAAGGGAAGACAAGATCCAACGGTCACAAACTCCTGGAAGACCGTTTTAGGCTGGACGTAAGGAAAAACTTCTTTACTGTCCAAGTCCCCAGGGCCCAGAATAGAGTCCCCCCAGAGGTGGTGCAAGTACCTACTCTGGACACTTTCAAGAAACACTTGTATGCCTATCTTGCTGGGATCATTTGACCCCAGATGACTTCCTGCCCCTTGGGCAGGGGGCCTGGATCCAATGATCTTGCGAGGTCCCTTCCAGCCCACATGTGGCATGGCAGGAGGCATGATTGTGTGGATCATGCATTAGATCTCATTGTGCCTTTACCTGTATGTGTAGAGGGGACCTATATCACAGAACTTGCAGAGCACTGGCATGTAGTGGCAACAGCAGACTTGGCCGGGAGACGGGAGTAGCAAAGCAGGACTCAGGAGAAGGGGAAGCCGAGCAAATAAAATTGCATCTGCATCACCCAGACTATCATTCCCTGAATTTCATAAGTGCTATGATCACTTGAAATCATGTCATATACAAACAAAATGAAGAAAAAAATGGAGAAGCAGAGATGGCAAAAAAGACACTTAGAAGCAAAAATGAAGGCAAAGGCTCTGATCCAAGGATTTCAGTAGACTCTAGATTATGTCCTAAAACAGGTGATTTCAATGGTCTGTTGGAGAAATAGCATGTCAGTTCTTTTTCTTTATATAATTGTATGTATTACCGGAGCACCCAAATAGCTAACATGAGAATTAAAACAGGTGCTTTTCATCTGTCCTTTCATGTTTCTGTAGGGGATGAAGTGCAGGAAAACAAGCAGAAGTATCACTTTGATCAGGCTCTATTATTTGGAATGTCTATAGCCCATTTTGTACCTCTATTTAGCCTCCCAGTCCTTTTAAGCAGTTCTCATACTGCATAACTGTGGCTCTCCAATCCTTTGGCCTTCAATCTGCTTTTTATTTTTGGTCCCTGGGGGTTTTGAGAGACCCCCAAAAACTCCCATGCTGCCTCCTCCCTTCCCAAGTTAAGTGTCACATTTAATGGCTAGTACAGAGAAATAAGGTGACTCTTATTTTTAGCCACAACACTGTTACACAAATAATGTGCAGTCCTCGTACAGGACAATTGTTTCCCATTGACCAAATTAAATAATTATTCAAAACTAAGACTCCCGGACATGTCTATTGGTGAAGGCATTGGACTGGGAGTTAGGGAGATTGGTGGGGGGGGGTTCCTTGACTTTTCCACAGACCCCCTGTGTGAACTTGGGCTAAGTGTGGGTTAATCTTCAAGTCTCACTTTCCCTCTTGCAATCAAGAAATAATGCCAACATACTGTACAGGGCAAATCCTATAACATGTATGAGGCCCTCAGATATCACAGTGATCGGTAACATAACACAGCTTTTATGGAAAAAAGTTATCTATGAAAACAAAAGGCTACATGGAAAGATGCTTCCTGAGGAAAATTCCAATACCAGTGCCTGCATGTTTAAGATACCCACCCCTGTAAAAAAGATTAAAAAAAAAAAAAAGTGACATGCTTTTAGGTCCTGAAAACTAGCCAAATCTGTAAAGTGCTAAGGATACTTAAATCAATGCCAATCCATGTACCCTCTGCTCTGATTTCTGTTCAAGTTGTGGACACTCATAAAATCAGCTACTACATAATCATGCAGTTGATGCAAGAGGTGTCAGTGCCAAGTTTTTAGAATGCCAGAGGACCTAAACCTGGAAGTAGCCACAGGCTTAATATTACTACCACAAGGACTTCCACTGATTTTCCATAAAGTGTCTTTCCTTGTAGTAAAATTAAGCATGAACCTTGTCTGCTTACACACACACACACACACACACACACACACACACTATAGATATATCTAGATATAGATATCTATCTATATCTAGATATCTATATCTAACACATCTTTACTTCTTCTTAGAGCAGCTTCTTCCCTGTATTTCCAAGTTGACCTCAGACATTAAGTCTCTCTCCTTCTTCATGGGGTTGTTCCATGAATAGCAGGTCAATACAGATGGCAAAAGTTGATGTGTACAAATCTGTTTCAGTTACACCACTGTAAATTAGGAGTAATCCCACTGAAGCCATGTGGTTAATCCAGTATTAGTGTTAGAATGGATTCAGAGCATGTGTATCTTTGTCTCTTGGTAGATGTGCTGAAAGGAGGAGTGAAATCCACTGACCCCATTTTTCTATTTACTCAAAACAATATAATGGCCTCCAATGGCAGCATTCAAGAAAATGCCGCTGATCAGTCACTACCTGAATGTGAACTTAATTCATTTCAAGGCAGAGACTGCTCATTTTAGAACACCACCCTGTTTCAGCTGATGAACCAGTCTCTCACCTCTGCAGTCAGGCTTTGAAGAAGCTGATCTCCAGATCTAAACCTTGTGACTCATCCATACTCAATTGCTTCCTTGGATGGTGGGAGAAATAGATTTTTTTTTGTATTAGACAGTAGGTGCAGAACATGTACTAAGGTAATTTGGTGTAAAATCTTGAGCAGGAAGGCAAGGTGTGGCCATAACAGGCCACACAGAGACTAGCTGGTGAGGAATCTAGGATGATAATACAGTGGGGTATGACGTGTCACCACTCCCTTCTTTGGCAAGCGCCAATATAGCCAAACCCAGAAAGATCAAAAATAGAAAAACAAGTCAAAGTAAATTCTGATCTGAAATGCACATAAAATCCCTTTCTCCCTGTATAAGCCCCATCCCTCACCCACGCATCATGGAACATTTGCTAGTAGCAGTATATTCTGAAAAAGAGCAGCAAACTTAAAGGAAAATACCTAAGGGTAGTCAACACTGCACTCCCTGTTTGCCAATCAGAGCACTCTACTTCAGACTTGGCCACATCACGGCTCCCTCGCCAGTGACCAACCTGCCTCAGACCCACCTCAGAGCTCTCTATTTTTTTTGGCGGGGTCTGCGACCCTGGGCAACCCAGCCCTGTGTTTAAGCCTTGCCCAATGCTTTACAGAACTGAGAACACATGTTTTTTTGTTTCAAAGATATTGCTTAAAATAACTCCATCTCTAGAAAGTTGGAGCTGAAGCCCCTTTTCCCTTCCCCCTCCATGCCCCCTGCCCTTTGTACATCTGTAGTTCCTCTGAATACTTAAACCAAATTTTCATGGTACATCTGGCTTATTGCATGCCTCCCACCAACCCAATTTTTTTTCTGTGGGCTGCCAGACAACATGTGTCTGTAGGGAGGAAGGGGGAAAGGAAAGGTTTGGCTGGAAAACATCCCCTCCCCCTCATCCTGTGCTTTCTTAAAACATGTTTTTAAACATACCAGTTTTGGGCTGGTTTCCTGGATGGCACATCCATGTGTCTCGTTATGTTCCATCCATCACCTCATGAGACAGGATGGGACCTCAGGTGTCGTGCCTGATGAGAGACTTCAGATGAGAAACAAGGGAACGGGTGGGGAACCCACAGGGGTAGGATGTGAGGGTAGGGAGGGGGGCTTCTAAGGAGTTGTTAAAGTTATATAGCAAAATGCGGTTTCTAGAGGGAAAAGGAATTTACAGTCTAGAGATAAATTTGGCGTTCACTTCAGTTTGTCCTACCTAAATAAAAAACTGACTTGAAAAAAAAAATCAGTACCTGAATTTGTCCATGCTTCATTTTCTGTGGTTTGGAGGGGGTGAATTAAAATACCTGCCCTACCTAGAGTTCAGAAGGAACCAGTTACTTCCACTTCTGGAGGGTCCTATATTTTATTCCAAATTGGCATGAGATCTGTTCGGTTATTCTTAGCCCTGCTGACACCTTTTTGCTTTTGTTACATTAATGCATGGATGTGAAAAGGGAAGGGACTCTGAGTTCTGGATCCTGTTCCACTGAGCTGCTAATTCGTATTAAGAAAGGTCAAATCTAATAGAGCACTGCCTTATGTTAAGGCCAAGAGGAAAGGGAGTTCATTTTAAGATTTATTTTCCAAGCGTATTAACCCCTTCATGGACTGTTAGGCAGAAGTTCTTTCACGGAGGACCCCAAATAAGCAGATTAATTGCCTCAGTTTTCAGTTCCAATACTTCAGAATCCTATTTGTTCATTAAGAAGCTGTGATATGATTCTTCTTTCCATAATTTAGTTAATCGATGTTTTTCTTTTTGTCTTCCTTCCCTGTCTTCAAAGTACAATCCACACCCAGGGTGCGCATGTCCAAAACAGATCACTTTGTTAGTAGATTTGTACACAAAGCCATACTAGAAGTATGGAAGGAGAAAGATTGTCAGGTCAGTTGCATGCAAAGTTCACTTTTAAAAAGTCTGCAGGCAAATACATGGGGATATTTCATTCAAACTCCTACTTTGGTAGACAAAGATTGGGGTAGCCTCATAGGGGAAAATGCTGCTTGTTCAATGGAAATGGTTTTAATCAGGTGCAAGCTATTGCATTGAAAGATGGCAGGTATTAGAGAACAATTCAGCTGGAATGGAGATAATGCTGAGAGAGACCAAATGTGCTCACATGCAGCAAAGCAGCACATTGGCATGTAGATCTTGGCAACTAAGATATAAAGTGCTTAGCTGCTAATATGTGGGAACACAGGAGAAAGGGAAGAGTGGGATGCTGCTTAGGAAAGATCTGCAGTGGCAGCCAAGAGGTGATCATTTGCTGGCTGATCAATAGAAAGATATTTGTTAAATGAAGAAAGTCAAGACATATGTTTGCCCCAGACATTGTATAGCCCCATACAACTGCTTTGAAAGAACATGGGAAAATCAGTGGAAGCCATACAAAATCTGTGTCACTGTTCACAAATACACACTGGATTGAGCAGTCTTTCATGCACAACAGAGAAACAAAATCACAAAACTATAAACGTGCCTGAACATTTGAGAAAAAAAGGGAGGTGGCGGGAGGGTGTAAGCCAACCAGAAGCCTGGTCTTAGACATGTCTGCTTTTTAACCTTCCCCAGCACAGGTCAAGGGAAGAAAACCCTTCTTATAAGTAGGTGGAGTTTAAAAACAAAACATAACAAAATTAACCCTCTGCCCAGGGGACCCAGTGTTTCTCCTCAGCACTGAGTTTTGATTTGGATTCTGCAAGGGTAGAGTCCCAGAGTGGTAAACTGTCTATGAAACTTAGAGGCACAGCTCAGATCATCCTCCAACATCCACATTCACTTGTTAAAATATGCAGAGACTACAGAATGAAATGAAAATAAAACAAGGGAAATATCCATCCTGTGTACATTCTAGTCTTTCAGGATGTCTCCATATGATTGGGAATTCATTGTATCATCATCAAAATGGTTCAAGATTTTATTTTGATATCTTTTTTTTTTTTAAAGTTACCTCAGTGGTAGAAGATTTCTTTCCCATTCTCAAAGCTTTCATTTTATGACCGCACTGAGACCTAGTTTGGGATGCAAGCCAAAATCTGAAAATAATTATTCATCTCCTACAAAACTGTTAAGAAAAAGTATGTGTTGTGCCTTCTAAAAGCTGGAATTTGCCCTGTCAAGCCTCTCTCAAGTAGTGGAGTCTCAAATAGCACGTCTGGATTTCAGGGGTGGCTTTTACAGAAGAGTTGTTTGTGCTGCTTTCATGAGCTAAAGAATTGAAAGATACTGCACTGGGCAAGAGGTGTGATGGGGGAAGGTGTCACTGGAGAGCAAATGGGTCAGTGTACAGCCAGTGACACCTGGAGCTCCAGGTTGCCACCACCCCACTCTTTCCCAGGCATTCTGTGATATGCCATGAGGCTGGCAGACTTTTCCTCTCCAGGAGAGAAACTCCTTCAGCTTTGGCTCAGGAAAAAAGTCCAGGTTTTTACCTTCTCTCCTTCCAGAAAACAAGAATCTTAGTTCATGTTTACAAGATGATTGTGAATTAACTCCAACTGGAGGGAAAAGTAGATAAGGGAAAAGTAGAAAAGCATTAGCTTTCTCATGAGATTGAGTCTTCTAAATATAAAAGGACCAGTAAGATAGGCAGAATGGTTTCTGGCTGAAACAAGCATAAGCACTGCACAGCTCCCTCGATCAAGCTAATCTGGCTCACCAACAAGAGCTGCTGCTTCCAGGACACTTCAGTGTGCATAGTGCACAAAGTCTGTACTAGTGTCTGGTCACCAAATGTTAGGCACAAAAGGATCAAGCAGTTTTACACATAGCCAAAGCTCTTCCACTTCACAGTTAACAAGCCCTAGGTACAAAGTTTGGTTCTGGATCCTAGTTTCCCCCATGTTTCACAGTGTTGTTTCCAAGCCATCAGTGAGTTAGGAGGCTAAATCTGGATCTAGATGCAAGCTTCTATGAAGGGTGCTCAGATCTGGGATCTTAATCTGAAAATACAAGTTCAGTTTTCCCCCCTATGAGCTGAAGGGTTCTTGGATATAAAGCTCTGATTCAAGCTTAAAAGAATCATCCACTTTCACATTGGATCAGCAACCCCCAGCTGGAGGGAACATGCATCAATCAGTTAAAGAGCTATCTTCAAAACTTTGATGGATCTTCGAAACCTTGGATCACTGCCTTCATTTCTGGGTAACCGCTCTCTTTCCACAGCTATACCACGAGGTAAAGTGACGGGGCACTTGCCTCTCAAAGCCAGGAGGGTACAATAAATGATGCCCAGCAACCCTAGTTCTCTTTACTCTTCCCCTGAGTTAACATACTGCTGTGGAACCATTACAGTGGGTGCAGCAGCTTGAAAATACCCCTTGATGTTCCTTGCCCAGTTGAAGAGAGAGCTTTTGTTACTGCAGCCCTTGTCTGCCATGGCGGGTGGGTTTATGCGATACCAGTCCTGGGCTCTAGCAGGCTTAGACTGAAAACACATTTGTTTTATCTTACCATTTTGCTGAATGCTGGGTGGGGATGGGAACAGGGATGGGACAGAGCATTAGGTTCAAAACAACAACAACAAAGTCAACAACAACAAAGAATCCCACAAATGTTGAATGTAATTCCAATTTCTCATTACTATGCTACTGTAGCTATGGTTTGGCTCTCCTCCTAGGCTTGGCAAATGTGATCCACTTCATCTCCTGCTTCTCCTGTTGGCCAGGCTCCCATTCTTCACTTGGCTCCTGCAGCTGAACTCCTGGCTGGCTGCACTAATCCCACATAATATTTCACGCAAATTTATATGAAGCCGGTTACAAAGCTTAGCAAGGAGACACTGTTTCTTTTTCTTGATACAATTAATCATTTGTAGTTCAGCTCCAAGAACCAGCCTGTCTTGCATGTAACTGTTCCTCTGTCAAAGAGATTCAAAATGTACAGTACCCAACACCGCCAGAAAGGAGCCCCATGCTCACCCCCATCCATTCTCCTCTCCCCCTAAGCCCAGGTGAAATCACTGATACTTTAAAAATCCCTCCTCTCTTTTTTTAGTTATATCAAAAAACAAGTTGCTCATTCTGGTTCTTCTGAAAAGCCCCAAAGCCGGCTCTGCACCCCACCCTCCCTTCAATCATGGTTAGTCTGGAATTCTCAGAGTAGCTTGTATGAAAATGTGATAAACATGTTCCAGCGGCTAGGATTTCTCAGTCCTCTGGTGGGAATTCTTTACAAGTTCTCTCTTACATTTTCTATTCTAATCATGTTGTACCTTTTAGTTAATCCTACACTACAGCTCCCTTTTCTCTCTCCCTTTTTAAACACAGTACTGCTTCTCTTGACATGGTTGTGTTTAGTAAAACAGAAACCTGACCCAGACTATAATGTTTCTATGGTTAAACAGGACTGAATTCTCCAAGGCTGTCAATCCAGCACCTTTCACCAGTACTCAAATCCAAACAAACAAACAAAAAGGCATCTTTGCTTCTCCAATAGCTGTCTATACCTGCTCCCCTTCCCCACAATGGCTAAGTTTAAAGGGTATTTCTCCATGTTGATTCTCTCTTCTCATCAGTGAGAGGGTAGACCAACTTCTTCTCCTACTCCTAATTTAGAGCATACCACTATCAGTGGGGCATCGTCAAAAACTAGCACACAAGATGCACATATTTTCCTCTTTTCAGCATGAGACACAGAGTTTGGCAGAAGCTGGACAGTAGACTGGATGGACTAATAACCTGTATGATAGGTAACTCATATTTAACTATGGATCCACAGTAGATTGAACAAAATGCTAACTCCTTCCTCCTTCCTGCCCAATGGAAAGCTATAACAAAAATGGGCATCTTTTTTTGTTCTCTAAAAGCATCATATCAAGCTACTGCCAACAACACATGAAAGAGTTAAGCCCAGCTCCTGGGACTCAGAGTAAAAGCCCCTCTTCTTTTCTAGGAAATGTAGAGAATAGTTTGAACTCTGTTGTAATTCACAATGGCAGTTAATCCTTTCAATGGCCTACATATCTCCATGGTGGCTACCAACTAATAGTTTGGTAGCCATCGTTCTTTACTGGGTATTCCAGGAGACAAATTTTAAAAACCTTCTTTTGAACCTCTAACTGTAATTGTAATCAAGGTATAATGGAGAGATGTGTGGGTAACACCTGCAATAGATGGGCATCTCTGAAAGTGAGGCCCTATATGCCAAGTTTCTCATGCAGACATAATTTCTTAAAGTCTGGTTTCTTTAAGGGAGTAGTTTCTTTATATACTGTTACAACAGCAGAAAATAAAGATTGAATTAGCAGCAAAATTTAACATGAGGATGTTTCCTCATTGGCTGAGGGATGTGTCTTTAAAACCTCTTGTAAGGCAAGAGATAAAGGAGGTTGTTAAGAGAGGTAGGCACAGGGTGTATTAGTGGGGCACATCTCCATGTCTGATTTTGAGTTTTTCCTTAAGTCATTGGATCACACTTTTTGCCACTTGCCTAGTTTTGATCAGTGCCCAGAAACAAAGGCCGGTTCAGACCCTTACATACAATGACAAGGCACAAAACCAGAAACCCCAGCAATACGCTGCGTTATACCACAGGTAAACCAAAGGAGACAAAGTCCTGTCACTTCAGTGCCAGAGAAGTCACTAGCTAATCAGAGGATCCTAGGAAAAGGACTATGCTCCATGACATAGAGGAAGTATAAGAGGTACTAGGCCCCTGGGGAGGCCATAACGCCCCTTGGTGGTCACACAGCTTCTGCCCTGCTCCAGCTCTCCTTCCTGCCATGCCTTCATGTAGTTATTGGTTCCTGAAAAAAGGAGGCTGCCCAGGGTCCCAGAGAGTAAGTCTTTGTCTATTGCAGATATGCAGGTTCCTCCCAGACCCCGCTGATCCCTGACCTGCCTGCAAGGTGCTAGGTGGGGCCCTCCTGGCCCATCTGTGTTTGAGTGCACTAATCACATTAAGGGCAAATTCATGGCTCCAACTTCCCACACAGCCACACCCATGCCTTGAAGGTGTTAACAATCATCTTTTAGGTAGGACACTTTGCCCATGAACCAATGCCAGGCTACCTTAGGCCTCTATACCCTTGCCAGGGCCTCAGCATTCCTAGTTTCTGCCCTTCTGTTTTAGCTGGACCCATATGGTTTCACCCTCTTGGGCTTCATTCCTCTTGGTTTTCAGGCCTCTGGCTTTGGTTCTGCACTTCTTGGGCTCTGGCCCTTAGTCCTCCTAGCTTCAGGCTACCAGGCTCTGGTGCTCTTTGCTGCTACCTGCTCATGTCTTGAGCCCAGCCCCTGGCAGGGCTCAACATATTACATGCCCCTCTGGCACCATGTGATCTTCTCCTCCCCTTGTAGTTACTTCCATGCTATAGGGGAAATGTAAGAGGTGCCAGGCCCCAAGAGTGGCTGTAATACCCCTTGGTGGCCACAGATCCTGCCCTGCTCTGGCTCTCCTTCCTGTCATGCCAGTGTAAACTATAACAAAATAACCCATTAGCTATAATGCAAACTATCCTAACACTGGGTCCAAAACTAAATCCCAGCTCAATGGCTGTACAGCAAAACTTCCCCCTACCCTGGCTTGTATTCCTCTGCAAGCCATCAGTGCCTTCCCAGGACAGCTCCACTGTCAGCCAGGCACTCCTCTGCAGCCTTCCCAGACAGGAGCTCTTCTTCCTGCCACCTGCAAGGCCAGAGTATCTACCTTGCCTCAGGCCCTGGGCTTATATGCCTCTGAACCCCAGTCAGGTGGCTCCCCAGACATCCACAGGGATTTAAAATTAGCCTTACTGGTTGGCCTGCAGGGCAGCTTATAGCTGCTGGTCTAGTTGTGGTGGCAGTGCCCCTGCTGCCAAGCAAGGTTGTGCCCTATTGTACTATTGCAGAGCAGCTAGTTCTGCAATAGGTGCTCATAGCCTCTGGCCCCTTGAAGCCAGCTTATCAAAGGCAGTGCTTCCCTCTACCTGGGGAACTCTCTGCTGCTGCTTTACCCCTAAAAGTAATGGGAGCCTCTGGCTCCCTGTTACAGGAAGGTAAAACCCAACAGGACAATTAATTTAACCCTGAGTAGAAGAGCAAGATGCTCCAGCCAGACACTGAAGATTTTTCTGAGTAATGAATGACAAGAGCTTCAGTACTCTCCAGTCAAAAACCTTTAACCTTAGCTGCAGCTAATTCCTAGTGCTTTGAACTTCTGCTTCCCAGAAGCCAGTAGCATTCATGAGAAATAAGATCTTTCCTGCCTTAGATGGCATCTTTGTTGTGGCAAATTCCAGAAAATGAGAATTATTTTATAATCTTTTATTCATCTTTCAACAGGGCCCAATTTTACCATTCTCAGTAGTGTACCAGGCAGAGATAGTCTTTTAAATGTTGAAGGAAGGGGAATTTCCACTTTGGTTGTCACAGGACACATCTCCCAGGCCAGAAAAGTGGGAAAGGTACTAAACCTGTGATGATATAAAATATTCGGGTTCACATTCGAATCAACCTCATATCCTTTACAAGGGTAGAGAGACCGGGTCTTTCCTGTAATACCAAAGCACTGGAAGCTTGCTGAAAAGAATTAGTGTTTGATCAGAAATAGCAGAGGGTCCTTTGCTCTGTTGCTCCACTAATCAATTTCTTCCCTTTTTAAAGGTAAACTTTATATAAAACACAGGATTTCCTCCCCGCTCCTCCTCCTCTTAGTTTTT
The DNA here is from genome assembly GCF_000455745.1 of Alligator sinensis. Lineage (NCBI taxonomy): Eukaryota > Metazoa > Chordata > Crocodylia > Alligatoridae > Alligator > Alligator sinensis. The sequence goes on from NW_005842863.1 coordinate 223,724, forward strand.
GCCCAACACATGTTACTCTAAATAATCAGATCTTGGCAAAACAACTACATGGACATCTTTTGTGTGTGTGCACAGAGATCTATTTAAAGTAAGGAAACTCCATTAGGAGTGGTGGCTACCTTTCTAATAGCTGATGACAAACTTAAAAGACATGCTACATCTTGGTGCTTTCCAGCATCCAGGCTCATGAGCCCACATCACACTCCCAAGAAAGGTGAGTCATACAGGTCTGATCCTCAGGAAAGGCTTTTTTAACAGTCTTTGGGAGGGCTGTTATTATAATATGCTCTTTCACTTCTTGTGTGGTAAGAAAAGGAAGGCGGCATTGCACAAGACACTGTTGATCTCTCAGCTGGGCGGAAGCCGTAATCATCTTTGATCATCATGGATGCGGCTGCATATTCCTGGAGAGTGAGCACTGCCAGAAGATGCAGAAAGGAGACAAGAGGGGTGGCGGGGTGGGGGAGAGAGAGAGAGACAGACAGACAGAAGGGACGGGCCTTTTTCTGTAAACCATCCAACAGATCAAGAGAGGAAGTAGTGAGCCCAGCCCCCACATTGGAGCTGAAGGTGTGTTTTCAATGGGACCTAGCGGCTTTGGTGCTGTACTCTGTACTTCCATGACACGAATATTGCTAGGATGGCAGAAGGAAAGTCTTTATCTAGCTTTTCATGAAGGGGGAACTCTGAAAGGTGGCTGGGAGGTAGCTGAAAGGTTTTAAGTCTGACATAGGAGTTGTTTTGTTTACATTATTTATTCCTACATATTTTTAATAAATGTGAAGAATATGAAAAAATCAGTTCTTTGTTGATAAAATATACCAGAACAATAAACATCTGAAGCCGACAGGTAAAAAGCAGCAGCTAGAGAAGGAGCTAGTGGTTAAGCACATTTTAAGCATAAAGTATCAGCTTAAATACCAAGTATTTTTCAACATTAACACAGGGACCAAAACAGAACAAAAACATTAATTCCTACAGGCCAAAATTCATGAACAACCTGATCCCAATGAAGACATCTCATTTGGCCAGTCCTTCTAACTTGCTCCAAAATAACAAACTACTATTCACAAGCCCAGAGAGTATGAGATTAGACTGATCAAGGTTTTCACTATAAATCCTTAAATGGCAGGTGAAACTTTGCTCTGGACTTGCCCCAAAGGCCACATTTAATGAACTAGCTATAAGAGTGTACTTGGACAATCAGGCTTAGAAGTAAAAGGCAGCTAGATGTGATATTATGGGTTCCAGAAACCAGCCTACCATCATAAATCCAGCCAAGTGTGCCACTTGACTTAGGACAGACCTTTGACTATATATACATTTTTCCTTTTTTGACCCACATTACTAGTAAGGGACCAGCTAGCATCCATAAACTAGCACCCATAAACCCACACTGACAAAAAGCTCTTTGGGCAGCCGTATGTTATCAGAATACCTTCTGAGTGAGATGACCATGTTTGAGTGAGAAGAGACAGCAAATGTATTTGAGAGGAAGTGTGGGTTCAAGATCTGACTGTGCTACAAGTCCCTGGGGAAGTCCCTCACTATCTTTGTCTTAGCACCCCATCCATAAAAAAAGAAACACAACTTTCCTTTTGCCTGTCCTGTCTAGTTAGGTTTTAAGCTCTTTGAGTCTGGGACCATCTGCTTACTATGGATTTGCACCTTATCTACTGTGACTGGAAGACAGTTTGAGCTTCTGGGCTCCCTTGTAATTCACATAAATAATAGTGAGGAAAATCTATGTTTTTTTGGCTATGAGTGGTTCTTGTCAACAGAATAGCAAGGAGCTCAGTGCTGGCTAATGGATACTGTACTGAATGCACCTAAACAATAAGGAAACAAAATGGTCTCCTCTATATAGTATTGATTTTGAAACTGCTTCAGGAGCTGACTGTTGCAACCTTTCCAAACAAGTAAAAAAGTGTCCATCAGTTGTGAGGTAGACAGAAAAGAGGCAGTAGTTATTTGTACAATTTTACTGGTGCAGACAACCAGGTACAAATGCTTTCATGGAAATTTTGGCTATATAACTGTATTAACTTTGGCTGCAACTGGAGACTATTTTCAGAAGTCTTCAGAAATTTACAGGAAGTGCCTTTCCTTTTTTATTTATACACGGTATTATTGTTATTTTTATGCACTAAACAAATAAACAGAAAGGCATTTGCTTTGCTTCCATGAGAGTTCGAGTTAAGAAGAAGGGGGAGGGGGAAAAAAACTTGGCCGAATCAGTTAAAAAACTAGCCTGGTGGCAACCCTAAAGTTGAATGCTCTCTCTACAAAAACCAAGTCTTGAGAGCAGTGGTCTCATTTGAAACTCCCTGGCCTGCAGCTTGACTTAAGGCAAAACAAACAAACAAATAAATAGAGTAAAGTAAAGACGAGAGGGTCCACTGAGAATCGGGTCTCGCTGTCTCTTTCATGAGTAATGAATGGGGCAACCGCACAGACTTGGAGAGCACAGTGATGCTTGAATCCACTGTCGACTTTCAAGTAAGCAGAGCACAGGATTATAGGGGACTCATTGGCAGGATTAGAGAATCAATTAGAGGGGCTTCAAGGTAGACCCGGAGTTTTTTTATTACCTAATCCCCCACAATGGGGTGGGGGGAATCTAACAACAGCTCTTTACTCTAACCAGGACTATATAAGCAAGAACTTGAACTATCCATGTATATACTAAGAAACTTCTGGAAAAGGTGTCTCTCCACCTTGGGTGTCCCAGTCAGATGGCGTGGGACTCTAGCACAATTCCCATAAGAACTCCAACTATTAGCCCCACCCAACCTTAGACATGCTCAAAGTAACCTGGGTGGTCTTAGACCCCTGAAAAGTAGAGTCTTTCTGCTGAGAAGTGTCAGACAAGGTAAATGGGAATGTATGGCAAATATTAAGGTTCATACACACAAAACACAATATGTTAAACTGAATGTGATTCTGCTCTCTGCATTCTGTTTTCTCCTCCAGCTTTTCTCCTCACTTGCTCAGAGCTCTTTATTATAAAGTTTTAAGGTCCTATTTGAACAAGCTGAGCAGAGACTTCACTTCACTCTGCAATGCATGAACTTACACTCTT
>NW_005842863.1:226836-246696 GCF_000455745.1 Alligator sinensis
AGTAGACAAAGGAAGGTTGGTCATGAATGCTGCAATTCCTTCATTTGTATGAGTAAAGTCTTTTTTTTTTTCCTTTGGGGGAGGAAAACAGCAAACCTTAATCATCACCTAAGGACAAGATATGCCAAGCAAAGCAAAATAGCATGTTATAAGAAAGATGCATTTTCTCTATTTGTTCAGGCATCTCTTTCTTGTTATCAAATGAACCTATGTTAAATATTTAACAAAAAGAAGATTTTGCTCTCATTTCACTCAGTCTGACTGCCCCTGGTTGTGCAGCTCTGCTTACAAGAAACAACTTCAATAAATAAAGTAAAGACGAGAGGGTCCACTGAGAATCGGGTCTCGCTGTCTCTTTCATGAGTAATGAATGGGGCAACCGCACAGACTTGGAGAGCACAGTGATGTGAAGTTCCCTTGAACAATGTTCATAAGAGCAGTTGGCTTTTGTGAGGAATGCTTATTTTCTCTTGCGATGCAGTTCTTTGTAGAAGTCAAGCTTAATCACCAGGAAAGTCTGTTCACTTCCTTACTGTCTGCTTTCATCTCTTTTTCTCTGACAACCAGTTTTAGTATAGTTTCTTCCAACATGTTATTTTAGACCACATAGCTTTTTATACTGTGCTTATCATATAGAAAGCAGGACAGGGTATCACCTTGGAGACTAACTCATTCAGAAATCATGTGGTTTTGATAATATCTGATGAGACCTCTAACAACAAAGGGAATAAAAAACTTTATTTGGTGCCAAGCCATGACTCAAAGTACTTTAAAAAACTACTGAAAGGGAGGGACAGGTTCAAGTTTGCGATGGGACCTTTCTGAACATCTACAACAATTAAGTTAATTTGCTTTCCGGTCAACGGTACTCACAGTAATCTTTCTATATACAGTACCATATTTATTCAATTCCAATATGAGGTTTTTCCCTCTTTAACATGGAGGGGAAAGCCCCTCATTTTGGAACTGAGTACAAGGCAGTGGGGGGACAGGCAGGTACTGCAGCTCCAGCCCCAACCCCAGCTCACAGTGGGAACTGCAGTTACTGCCTGCTTCCCTGCTGCCTCTGCACCCCCTGTCTCTCTGCCCCACAGCCTTGGGCCCCTGCCCCCCCCCCCCCCCCCCCCCCCAGACCCAGCAACACTACTGCTATAGGGCCAGGACGGGGCTGTGTCCCATGCCCTAGGCTGCAGCAGTGTTGGAGCCTGCTGGCATCAGAGCAAAGTTAAGGGCCTGGGGAGAGGGAAGGGGGGAGGGGGTTGAGGGTGTTGGGGGGAGTGCAGAAGTGGTAGGGGTGGGAGATGGGGAGGGGCAGGGCCTCAGTCTGCAGGAGAAGAGAAAGCGCAAATGAGGGTAATGCAGGGAGCAAGCTGCTTGCCCCCCACCTCCCCTACTGCCTCCCCTACCATCTAGCCCCTATCACCTGCTCCCCTACTACTGCTTTCAATATTACAGTGATGGTGGGGATGGATTTAAAAGGACTCCCCAACATTTATAATCTTTTCTTGTACAGAATCTACTTATTCAGGTATCATCTTAAATTCAGGGCGGTCTTGGATTCAGTGAACTATGGTGAACTCTGTACTGTGAAGGGTTATTTACTCAATCTTGCTTGCAATGCTAGCTTACTTTTTTGGTTTTGTATTGTATTGGTTTGTTTTTATATATATATCCCAGTCAATTTACTGCTGGTGAAAGGTGTTGTACGGACAGCTCTGATGGATGGCACACCCTCTTTATCTTGAGACCAAGAGGAGAGTGGTCAGAAGTGGACCAAGAGGACAGCACAGAAAGGGAAGAAAGATTCTCCTGATTATAACATCCCAGCTACAAAACAGCTTCCCTCTCTGTTGTCTTGGGCAAGCCATTTTGCCTCCCTGCCTCTAAATAGAGGAAGAAATAACATTTGCTCACATGCTTAAAAGAGGATTGGAGAGTAGTATTGGCAAAGCTCTACGGATCATGCAAAGACTATGCAATTATGCTTAATTAGAGGCATGATCTTCTCTTGGCCTTTGTGTTAAACCTTGATGAAAAGATCCTTTCCCTTTTTTTAGCATAGAGAGGCTTAATAAATGTTTTGTAGCTTTGTTTGTAGATGGAAAGCATTATAGAAGTACTTAGTACTGTGTTATTAGAACAGGTACATTATGGGCAACGGATAGAGAAGACTGGAGTCTCCACTGCTGTCACGGTCTGGTACCTTTCATTAGCACCAAATTCACTTTCAAACCACCATAAAGAATAAAAAGTCAAAGCCTCTAAACATTTTAAAAACATACTATGAAAAAAGCCAGCTTTAAAAACATACCATGAAAGAAAGCTGATTCCCTTTGAAAATGGCCACAAATACTATAAGAGGGAAAAGTAAAAGAAAGATGGAGACAGCTAGACCAAGTAATTAACAGCTGAAAAAAACTAAGTGAAAACAAAAGGAGACTGAATGAGGGAAACTGTACAATGAGGGAAACATTAAAAGGGGAGTGAAAAACAAAACCCTAATGAAAACAGAAGGTCTACCTCTGTCTTTTTCTTACTGCCTCCAGTATAGTGCCTGCAGTGACCACAATGAAAGTTCTGTTTTTAGTGGAAATGCAGAGCAGGACTAAACTTGGATGAGTACCCTGGATGGCGCTAAAGATTCGGAGACTTCTAAAATCCAGAAGGGACTGTTATATAACCATCTAGTCTCCCTTCCTACACAACATAGGCCATAGAACCTCAGCCAGTAATTCCGGCATCAGGTCCACAACTTGGGGACTGAAACCTTAGATCTGCTGTGTTTTTAACCAACCACAGCTTTTTTTAAGGTCAAGCATTTCATAACAAGATATAGGAAAGTTGTAATAATGGAGTTCATGAATAAGTGAATCACAATGACTAATTCTGAATCCAACAGGATGGGCTGTGTCTTTTCCCCAGCTGTAGATGGAAAGGGGTGTGTAGCTATTCGGGATCCAGCAGAATTCCAGGAGAACATCAAGGCTGCAGACTGTCCTAATGCTCTGAGACCAGCTGTCCGCCACAGAGACTAACATTATAGAGTTCCTTGAAGTGCTTCCCTCTCCCTACCAGACTCACCTCAGCTTTTTCAAGATTTAGCTTCAGGCAGTTACCTTTCCTCCATTTGCTGATCCCAGCTAAACCTTTGGGCAACAACTCAGAGATGAAGCTATTTGTGCCATGTATGAAGGTAGTAGGAGCATATTACTTGGGTTCTTGTACGTCTCAGTAGATGAGTGTTTTTGGATGGGAGAGGCAGATGCTTATCACAACTTTGAATTAGTAATGTAACTAGGGTGAGGTGTCTGGGACAGCTTTTCTGGTCACTGATTTATTGTGGGAAGTGAAAATAGAAGAAAATGGCTACAGTCACGGCAGCAGCAGTGACAACTGGAAATTGCCACTACCCCTGTGTGTGGCAGATATTTCAGGCACCTGGCCACATCATTACACTGCTGCTTTGACTGCAGCCTGAGAAGGAAAAGTTTTTTCAGCATGATCAATTCTCCTTTACATCTACCTCTCTGTGGCAAGGCAGCAAATCAACTGGTATCATATGATGAAGGGAGATTCAGTAATATGCATTTGGAAGTAGAGCTCTGGGCCATGGCATCCATTAGTGCTATCTCCATAAAACTATTACTGAGGAATTGGTGCTAGGATTTGGCAGTAACTAATTTTACTTGGAAGCCGCCATTGTCCAGCTGCCAATAATTAGACCATTTGTGTTTGGCAATAGCTTGTTAAGATGATGATATGGGTACATTATTTTTGTAGTAGCTTATCTTCTTTAAAGGAGGTGTTGACATCACAATTAATATAGTCCCAGTTCTTTTCAATTCTGTTAGTCAAGAGCACAAATCAGAATATTTTTTCCTGCAGCATTTCCACAATTGCCTGTTCTGTGACCTGACTGAATTCAGAAAAGGAAAATTTTATGTTATCGGGCAGGAATCCATTCTTTGGTTCCAAGAGGCCATCTCAGATGTGGGTAATTTTCTCTGAGAACTGAGCTGTTAGTTAGTCCTGAAGCAAATGTGAAAAGCTTAGTCTCTGTAATCCACAGCAACACCACAAATTGGAGAGGAAATTCTCATTTCTCAGAGCCTGCTGGATACCATAACATCCTAACTTGTTCCATACCTTCCCCATGGCGTATGGGGAACCCTATGTAACCTGACACAACGTCATGTACTAAAACAAGAAATATTGCTTTAATTAAAGCTCTGGAGCGAATTTGTTCAGTAATTAGCAGTTACACTTGTCAGTGAGGTAGCACTTTCTACTGTACATGCCCAGCTAGGGACCACAGGCGAATACCTAGAGTATCTCTCAGGAGAGCAAGAAAAACCATAAAATAAATTGATTAATTAGGTTTGGAGGTCATAGATGAGATTTATAACCCAAGTCTCAAATGTCTCTTTTGAATTAAAGAGGAAGACCCCCAAAGCTTTCCCTGAAAAAAAAAGAAAAAGACAATTTCCCTATTAACTCCACACACACAGCAGCATGGTGGGCATTACAAGGAAGAAAATCTCGTCCAAGGTACTAAAAACTATGATTAGCCAATGATTTATGAGTTACCTTAAGCTTGAAACAACTTTTTTTTTTATAGAAGTATTTTTGGCCAAGCTAATTAAACTAAAAGCAGACTGATTTATGCGTTAATTTACAAAACCTTCTGCCACACCTTTAATGACAAAACCTCTTCTCCCCTCCCCTCCCCCTTGGTTAGGCAAATTTTCCATTACCAGTTTGCTGCTCTTGCAGTAGGAAAGTGGTTGCCATCTCAAAAACCCATGGAAGGTTCCATTTCTTCTTGGAAGCTATTTGAATTACTTATTTAAGCTCTTCTTTGTTGTCTTTTATTAAGCGTTAATCATTAAGAAACCGTCCCAAGCAATTTAAATAATTAACTGGCATGTACTACCCTGTTGCTTGCAAAATATATTTATTGATGGATGAAAGTAATATATATGTACATTGAGGAGGATTTGTTCCTCATTACTAAACCAGTTTAGGCAGTCTTACAATACATTGGCTTGGCAACCTTTCACCTTCAGATTACAGGTTAAAATACAGTTCAGCTTGTTAGTCATGAGAGGCATGGAGATATCAACAAGTCACTGTGAGGTAAAAGGGGTTAGGGCTTTACCACATCAGCTGCTCTGTGGTAACTGGAAGATAAATCATGGTAACTTTTGAATGGGCTTGCAAAACAACTGCAATTGTTAATTATGATCTTAACATCTCCAATTATTACTTAAGATCCCCAATTGTTATCAGCAGTCCTTTGATACAAAAATGATAGCCTTAAAGTAAATAGGGAAGTCATCAGTGAGTCCATAGATGACTAGCTGATTCAAGAGCTGCATATTTGACAAAAGATGAGTCAAATAGTTCCATGAGGAAAGAGTAAATCCTGACGAAGTCAAGTCATAGTTGTTCCCCTTTGTTGCTCTTGTCTATCTGCCTCCAAAGTGAGATGAGTTTACTTGAAATACTCAATGCATTGTCATATATCACCATGCCATTGGAAGATGATACTGTTTTTGAGTGTCCCAGATATTGAGGGTAATATCACATTTCTTAAGATTGCCTTTCAAAGTGTCCTTGAATCTCTTCATTGCCTACCTCCAGAGCAGTGATCATTGATGAGTTGGGAGTATCAGACCTGTTTTGGGATGCCAGTTGTTAGGCATCCTTAGGACATGTTCTGTCCAATGGAGCTGGTGCTGTACAAACATGGCTTCAATGCTGGTGGTGTTTGCTTGAGCCAGAATACTGGCATTTGTCCTTCTGACCTTCCAATTGATTCAGAGGGTCTTCAAAAGGCATTATTGATGGTAATGTTCAAAAACTTTCAAGTGTTTTTGATACGTTGTCCGAGATTCACACCCATACAACAGGGGTGGGATGACAACATCCTGGTAGAAGAGAAGTTTGAGTTTAGATGTTATTATCACTGGAGATACAGTTCTGGAGATGTCCAAAGCCAGCAGTGGCTGATTTTATCTGGAGTTGAGTATCATCCTCTATGTTTACTTTGTGGAAAAGGTGGATGCCCAGGTAGGGGAAATGCTCAACACTCTTCAAGGATTGCCCTCTAATTGGAATACATGGAGGAGCAGCTGGCTGGCAAAGTATCTTGGTTTTTGTGAAGTTGATAGGGATTCCAAGCATTTCATAAGCTTCACAGAAGCAATCAAGAGTGCCCTGAAGTCTTTCAATTGAGCGGGCACACAAGACACAGTGAACATACTGAAGATCAGTAATGGAGGTGTTGGTTATCTTGGATATGGAACATCATTGGTTGATCTTGAAGAGATTCCTATCCATGTGATCCTGAATGCTGACTCGAGATGGAAGTCTTTCAGCAAAGAGATGTAGAATATAGCAGAAAAGAGTGCTGGTGCAGTCACATATCCTTGCTTGACTCCAGTTCTAATAGTGTCACTATTATTTCTGATACATTCTATTATAAGACCCTTTTTGAGTTGAATGTGAACTTTAAAAGTCTTTAATCACTGGGCTAATGTTACAGACCAGGTGTCTGCCTAAGCTTTGAAAACTTCCAACTTCAAAAGGAGAAAGTCACAAGCAACTGAAAAATGATATTAGAAGGGAATTTGCAACTTAAGGTTAACTACAGCAGATATTCCTATCACCTACTACACTATTTCTTTTTTCTTTTTTATGAAATTTGTTTTTACATGTATTTACTGGCCGGCTCCACAAGGAGACTATTTTGTACCTTTAAAGCCCTTGGATGGAATAGAAAAAGGGAGGTACTGAATGCTAACATTGACAACAAGAGTCAGAAAGAGGTTGCATAGCCCAGGAGATTTCTAATGCTCAAAGCATATACCCCTATAACAACCTAGTGATACCTGATGGAAAAACTTTAAACACATTGGGTAAAATGCTGGCTCTATTGAAGTTCATGGAAAAATTCCCAATGACCTCAATGTGGCCATGGTTTCACACATTCTATTTAACTATTTTGCTCAGACCTTATATTTTTAACGTCACTCTTGCCCTGTTCATGGTTGGTGGCTTCAAGTCAGTTGTTTGAAGGGAGAGGTGCATTAAGAGAAGACTGCTGCAAACCAAGATCTTAACTCTCTCTCAAAGTCATAATTTTGCTAGTGTTACTAGAAGTAATTGTCGTTGAGCCTAGATGCAAGGCCACAGGCAGACATTGAATGGGACCAGCTTGAATTTAGAGATACTTATTTTCATACAAGTTTCCTTAAGAAATGAGGAAAAGCCTGGAAGATATTGGGAATGAAAAGAAAAATATTTTTGTATAGAATGTTTTCCAGGAAGCATCTAAAATGCTGGCCTGATCCACTTTAGAAAATAAAGAAGTGCATGAAAAAAGGAAAAAAGTCCAAAACTCAAGATTTTAATGGGTTTGCAGAAAGCAAGAGATTAGCTTATTTTGTTTGTATTTTTACTAGCATCCTACCTACAATAAATAACCAGCAACTTTTTCCCTTACAAAAAACTTGTTTCCAAATAAATAAAAATGTCTAGAATTTTGTTATTTAAAAGTATTTTTTCTTGAGACTGCAAAAGAAAACAAAAGAAGCAAAAAGGTTTGAGCATTTTGCTGTAGGCCTGAATTTTTTCAATGCAATTCAGTGACATTTCTCTTTAAAAAAAAAAAAGAAACATTCACTGGCACTACTAATGAGCTCTTGTATCAATACAGCTACATTAGTAAACTTCTGTAACATAAGATGTTTAACACAATGGTATGTAACACAAGGTTTAGACTTATGTCTCACTGGTGCAGGTATATATATTAACAGTTTACCTCAGTGCCATTGAATCAATGGCATTATAGAAGTGCAAATTTCTGTAGTTTAGATTGGGGTTGGTCATAGTTTTGCATTGGCCTGAATTTAGTGCAACCTTTTTTCCATGCAGTGTCCTACTTGGATTGTTGAGAACAGTTTGTCCAGACCCTATAAAACAGATGTACAATGAAAGGAAAAGTAAATAGGTGGTAACAATAGAAAGCAATCTCTATGCACGGCCAAGGAAGTGAAATCTATCCAAAGCTGAAACTAAAAATTATCTACAGAACAGTGCAAGGATGGAATTCACAGACTTCTGTATATACAACTCATCTCTAAAGACTTTTATAGTTTTCCAAAAGAGGATTAACTTAACAATAGCTCTTATTCAGGCTGCCTGTAGTCTTGCCAAGGTTGGTTATATGAATTTGCTGGAAGTCTAGGACTGATCTTTACTAGGAGAAAATACATGTTAACTGAATCCATCTTATTAAAATGGTTTAATGCTAAGATGGATTAAAGATGTTTTCCATGGGAATCAGGGAGGGGTCCAAAATTTGCTAATACCACTCTAGAAATCCATTCTATAAACTAGAATTAGAGGCCCAGACCTTCCTAATGACAGGATCTGGCCATAGTAACAGGATGTTATTCTGCATACATGGGAACAGTGTGCTTAACCCAACTGACAAGAACCTGGTTTTATATTTAAATGGAGTTAGTTAAACAGAGTTAGTTAATATGTATTTCCTGCCCTACCCCTCAGCATTCATGGGACTCAGGAAAGAGGAAGAAGAGATGTTCTTAGTAATAGAGTGGAACTCAGGAAGGGAGAGGTACATACTGGAGGCTCCCAGCTGAAACAGGAAGGATGACTAAAGATAGATTTGCCTCTTGGTACCACTGTAACCCAGACACACACAGAAGAAAACATGCAAATCTCCATGTGAGTCCCATATATTACAACTAAATAAAGTGTCACACGATTTCCGTAACTGTAAAGGTTTAATGGTGACTGTTACTGGTATGAGGACTCTTCTGGTCCTGTGGCTGAAGTACTGAAAAACGTTAAATTAAATGAGAAATAAAGCATCAGAATACTGCTGTGGAGATGAACTGAACCAAGTTTAGAAAAAGAACAGAATGGTACCAAATGCAATGGCAGGCTACAACACAGGCTTTTGCATCTTTCTATCCAAGCTATTGCTCGTTCTGTCCCATCTCTCTTCCTGAAGGAATGTTTAGATCCACCCATTCAAAAAGATCTCAAAGGAGTCTCCTTTTATCTAAAAACATCCCTTCGCCCCCCTCAGCCCCAGTTCTGCAAGCTGTTCCCTCTCTGACATGAGCCCTCTTTGATTTCCAAGCAGTAAGAATCTACCTATAGGGCAAAAGGCCCTATGCACAGATACCCCAAGGTAAGTTTGCTTGTTCTACCTCTAGAACCAAATCTGTATAGCCATGTTAATGTGGGGCCATACCTGGGTTCATTAGTTCTGCCATTACTAGCCATGCTGACATGACCACTTGGCCAGAGCTATTGCATGTACAGCTGGTTTGGGATATCGCCACATCACATAGTGGTGTGCCTTGTAGACCTACTCTGAGTGTATTGTGTGTACTTGCATGATCCCTCAGTCTGGAGCCTCTGAGCCCCTCACAGTTGCTAATACAGTAATCCTTACAATGCCCCTGAGAGGTGAGCCATGCTCTCTCTATTTTGCTACTGGAGAACTGTGACAGAGACTCAGGACCAGATTTTGAAAGAGATTTTTGAAAACTCCTAGACATTTAGGTGTCTAGGCACCTTGGAAAATCCACAAGAGCACCTAGCTTAACTTTTTGGTGCCTAAATATTTTTCAAACTCTGGCTTTCTGTGGGCACATCTACAGGTTCATTAATGCTCAGTGGTTACTGCACATTTAATTTAATACTTGTACAACCAGGTACTAAATAGATGCGCAGTAACCAGAGTTACTGTGCAGTAGTGCCAGCAAATGTCTTTTTAGTGATGATACTGCTCAGCCTAATAATACCGTGCTGTAGTGTATTAGCATTGTCTATGTTGTGACACACTACTGTGGCTACTGCACTGTCAGCGTCTCATGTAGACTCAGTGTCTCACCTAAAGTCATACAAGAAATGTTGGGCACAGCTGGGAGTTACACATGAGGACTCCTGAGGCCCTACCACTAGGCCATTATTTCTTTCTGTTGGCCTTTTTTTCCACATTTCCTCTGACTCAAAGGCAACCTAAATAAATGTATAAAAACCTGGCTCAGAATATGTTGGATCAAATCCATCTCTATTATATTTCATTGACTTCCGTAGAGGCACATTAGGAATTAATATGACCCCAAAAGCTGTTCTGCACCCTGTGGCTGTATGTATTCTTTGCTTTTTTCTTTTCTTTTTTTTTTTTTACTTCTAAAGCAGTTTTCAGTTTTTGATGTAATGAGATGACACATACCCAGAGCATATTTGTGTCTTTTTCTAAGACTTAAAATTTCCAGGATTAGCGAAACGCTCCCAGCTAGGTCAGAGAGAGTTATTGAGTTATTATGTGTCAGAGTCTGAGACAGCAATAAGCAGTAATTGCTGAGCCTTGACTATAACCTGTCTATGCTTTGGGCGGTTGTGGGTGTACATACGTGTATTTGCTTTATGCATGTCTGTCATAACTTGCTTCAGGGATTCAACCAACCATTTGTCTACAGCTTGGCTAAGTAATGACTAATGGGAGACAAGGTAATGGGCTACAAACGCCTGAAGGGGATAAACATAAGGAGGGAGAGAAATTAGTGACAGGGCCTATATTGAGAAGTAGTAGGATTAAACTAAGAAGGGAAAAAATTTAGGGAGGAATTAAGAAAATTTTCCTACCAGCAAAGCTTGAAAGGGGGAGGCTGGGAGCAAAACAACTTCACCTCATGCACACTCTATTATTATTGGGTACATTTGCTTTAAACTTTGGAGACAGTGGATCTTTCTCTCTTTCTCTCTCTGAGCTAAGGGGTAGCTTTTCATCCCTGCACAAAAGACTGAGAAGGAGATTAAGAAAAAAAAATCCTGGCTACCCCACAATAACTTGGTGCAAAGCAATGGTGTAGTTGGTTCACCTGCCAGCCCAGGTGGTTATATAACCATTTGCATCCCTCAGGCAGGTAGTGATTGGCCTGTGCAAGCACCCTATTGAAAAAATTATTGGCCAGCCCTTAGCACTTACTCTGCATTGACACAAAAAGGCATTATGGACTTGGGCTTCATGGCACAAAGGGGACATGGAGTCCACCATACCACTGCTCCCCTGCCTGCCCTCCTCTCTCCTGGGCATCTTCTGCAGGGACAGTTTCCAGCCCCCTCTTTGTCCTAGGGCAGTATTGGCACTTCTGCTGTTTTCATTTTCTAGCCATTCTTGAAGAAAGCACAGTCTGGGTTCAGGGTGACAACCAGGGAGAGGCTGCCTCTCAACCAGAAACATGCAGTTCTGAGTAACTGTGGTGGTGCTGGAGGCTCAGGTCTTGATCTTCCTGTTTTTTCATGTACTGAGTTAACATGAGGCTACTGCTGCTGCAGGGATTACAATTTCCAGCAAGAACTAAAGAACCTGCAGTTGGTCTTTAAAAAATCTCCAACAGCAGAAGTGGCAATCACATCTAATCAGGTACTCTGATGGCACCTAAGGATGGAAGGAGGAGGAAAAATCAGAAGGCTTTCTTTATACCAGGAAATAAAACATACAAGAAGAAAATATAGTAGGGAAGAGATGGATTTGGGATTTGGGTGCATTTCTTGGTGCTACCATGATATTTCTTACACACACGTATAGTAACTATACCTCCTTCCTGAGAGCCCTGAGCTGTTGTGACATTGATTACTCTTACACATAAGTGCTATTATGTCTAAATGTTTTTAAAGCACATGTAAATTAAACTCCCTCCTCCCTGCCTGATCAGCAGTTTATTTGGGAGTTTTCCCCTTCAGCTGCATTTCACATTGTTACAGAGCAGTAAGGGGAATTGAATAATTCCCAGAGAAGTCGAACATGCCTCTGCCAAGACATGACATTAGGCAAAATGAGAGTCATGTCAGGTAGTCCAACAATGGGGTCCAATAGAGGGAGAAGACATTATTAACTCTGAGCTTTGGGCTTCATCTGCTCCCAGAATAGATTAAAAAACTGGCCATTGAAATGGATGGGGCCAATCTAAACTAAAAGAAAGATCAAAACTAAGTTGGTTCATGCTGTCTGGTCAAAATCATTTTGAAATCTCCATTCTGGCTGTGCAGAGCCATTTTCTAACACTGTTCCCTTCCAAGTGCATATTCAGATGATGCGGACTGCAGGGCAGGGGATGCCTTCCTGTCTGTGTGCTGCCAAGAATACTTGGGGTACTACAATGAAACTAGTACAGTAATATCTAATAGGGTCTAAGATTTCCTTCTAAACACTTGTGGAGAAGTTGGACCCACATCAAACTACTGTTGAGCTATGTAGGATGGCTCACTCTGGTAATAAAAAACCTTTAGGCTGGACAGCCTACTCCGCTGAATCCACTTTGTGACTAGGTTCAGAGAGCAGAAACTATTTCCTCCCAACTCCCCTCATCCAAGTAGAGATACCATATCAAGTATTTGACCCCACAATGTTTTCATTGGACTGTGATATATGGACGAAGATTCCCCAAGGTAACGGTGGCCAAATTTGGCCCAAAATAAGTTTCCTAGAAGAGATATCTGCTGCTCACCTTCTGAAGTCTCTCCCAACAAGGGAAGTTAAGGAAGCAAGATATGACATGGTTAATTAATGAGGCTTCTCATCTCCTGACAGGGATAGACAGTGTGTCAAAAAAGCCCACATTAAATACATTTTCCAAGATTACTTCTTTTAGAGTCAGCCTGGTCACCATTATACAGGACATGGTCTTTTCATAAGCGCAATAAGTAAGGTTTAGAAAACAAAGGAGCACTCCTATTAAAATACCCTATATAACAGTCAAAGAAGAGTTACCACATGCTGTGCCTTGGTCTCAACACTTGGTCTTCAAACCAAACAACCAAACCTCAGGTATTTAAACAACCAAACCTCAGGTAATTTATTGGTGCCTTGTCAACACACCAAGATTCACTAACTTATCTTGTTGCCTTTAAAAACAAAAGTGGCATAGCCAATAATTACCACACTGTGGTACCATGATACCACTGACTCCCTTTCTATTTGTGTCCTATCTTATTCAGAGATCCTTAAATCAGACATCAGCTCCTCAGTAGTGGGTACGTCATTATGAGCATTAATGATCATGTCTGCTCTACATCATTTCTCATATTGCAGTGATTAAACTCCCAAAGCGCTGTCCGAACAAGCTTTGAACTTAATTAGTACAAAACCTGAAAAGAATTCTCTTGGCGGGGCAATCGCTTGGTGGGGCTGTTACATAATTATATTTAGGAACACTGAGGAAATATGTCCAGATCATTATATTAAATGTAGGAAACAACTATGTCATATTGCTCAGTAGCATAGTTCAGATATGTGCTCATGTTGTAGGAAGACAAAAGAGAACTAAGAACACTCTACCTCTATTTGAAACTAGTTTTGCATAGATTTGGTTAAAACTTTTTTTTGGACAGAAAATACAGCTTTTGCAGAACCAAAATTTTCACCAGAGGAAATTCCAAATTTTTACCAGCTCTAAAATGGGTATGGATGTGTGTGGGTGTTTGTGTGTGCACATGTGCACACATATATGTGTGCATACTTTTCATAGTGGTAGAGATGCTATGCATTGACAAAACACTTCAAAGTCTGTTAGTTGTATTTCCGTGGGTGGAGAAATAATCAAGACTGAGCACCTTCACCCTTACTGGCCAATTCAAGCCATTCTACACCTAAAGGATATGCCATTGGAATAGATGAGTGATTCTCAGCCTTGTTAGATCCAAAGCACCCCTGGGAATATGCCAGTTCTTAGTTTTCAATCCTTTTTTCTGATTAGAGCAAAAAATAGAGCAACTCTTCTGTTGCAAAGAACTAACAAAGATCACAACAAAGACCACAGCAGGTCTAGAGAATGTAGAATGTTTTTGATGTTATGGATTCCTACTTGAAATATATGGATTTATCCTGTGAATAATATGTAGGTGCTTGCACATAAATAAGAGTGCTAATATTGCATAGCACCCCTGTAACATCCTTAAAAGGATCTCATGGCACCCTGGTTGAGATTCATTGGAATAACTAGATAAACCAGCTTCAACAGCATCCAGAGGAAGCAGGTCATTTTTTTCCTCATGTAATTTACCAGCAGGGGTATTTTTGCCTACCTACAGGTGCCCTGTTTAAACTTACAGTAGCATGTATATCTGCAGTTAGGCATGCTGTTGCTGTAGCAATCTTACCCTGCATGCAATCCACTGGCAGATTCAGAAACAGGATGTCAGCATGAGGTGCCTCTCTTCAGTGTGAGTGTCTATCAGAAAGAGACAGTCTCAAGGCACCACCCGCCCGGGGCTCCTTTTAAAGGAATTTAGATTATTACTTAGGATATTTAAGTATAATGTTAAATATTTACTTCTCCTGAGAAAACATTTAAAGTGGCAGTACTTTATAAGATTCATGCAAACACAAACTCATAAGGTTTGGTTGGGCCATCTTTTTCTTATCCTTTGTCAAATAAGATCCTTCCCCCCACATTTAATATATATTTTTAAGTTAATTGCCATTTACTAGGTGCCTTACCAAAATATATTTTTGTATCACAAATATACCAGTACTAAAACACTTTTTTTCATTCCAGACTTGATCTTGGTTGTTTAATGTTTAAGAGGGTTAGGGAGTTTCAGCTTCTGATGCATGCTACTGGCCTTCAGAAACATATTTGTTTTATGTTTCAGATGTGTGCACCATAGGCACCCCAATGAAATTTGTTTTGCCATGCTACAGATCATAAAGAGGCATGGACTGAAATCACAGTTATTGGATTAAATAAAATGTGGCTTAGCTGAAACACAACTTATATCACTATGCATGTGTGTGCGCGCACTTATACATGTTTCTCTGCTGCAGACATAAGTCCCTGGTTATTCTATGTTTAATCAGTATTCATAATCATCTCTTCCCCTACATTTCAGGTACTTCCAATTTGACAAGTTGTCTAGTATAGCTCCAATTCAGAGAAATTAAAATAGTGCTTATATTATACACTTTAATAACTGGTATCTATTATGACAGGGTAGCTCACAAGGGGAAATGTCATAATTGGGAGTCTACTGAACTTGAGGAGGTAGCTGGACAATTTCATGAGCAGATCCTGAGGCAAGCAGCCATTTTCACGGACTGAGCATGGCTGGCCCCTATGCATCTGATTCACCGGGGGGCCCCAGAGTCACTGTCCCATGCCACTGATTGGCTGTGAAGGCTGTCCATCATGCAGTCCCACAACTCTCCACTGCCAGACAGCCCTCACGACCAATCAGTGGCAAGGGATGAGGGCAGGAGCCATCCTGACATGCTGGCAGTCCTCCTCCCTTCCTACCCCCACCCGGTGGGCTTCACAGCCAGGCTGCAGTGGCTACAAGGAGTGCTCTTTACGGGGAGCCAGCATTTTATTGTCGGTAAGTATTTTTTTTCTCAGGGAACCCACCAAAGTGCAGAGCCTGCACTTTTTCATGGAGCCCATGCTTTTTCATAGAGCCTTTTCCAGGAAAATCAAGCAATTGTGATTTCGGTAGGTCTCTAGTCATAATACAGATCAGCACTTAGGTACCTCCCTCCACCTAAGCCGCATGCACCCATCCCCCCCCACCTTTTTTTTGGTGACTAGGCTTATGTGGACAGATTTAGGGAGACATGGAAAGTTACATGTCCAATTATTCAGAGGTCATGACAGTGAGCCAGCTTGTGCTCTTCCCTTTCCACCTCTACACCCACTGCACTGTCCTGTTACTGACCCTGAAATGGAAAGACCACCTCCTTAGACATGAAATCAAATCCTCATGCTTGCTCATCCTTGGGTCTCTCCCAAACATCCAGGCTGCCAAATGTGCCTAGTTCAAGCAGTGGTTTTGTAACATGGTGGGCTGCTACTCTCTAGCGACCTAGGCTGAGGTCACCACACTCATTTTCCTTTACAAAATCAAATGCAATTTAAATCCACAGAGTCCCAGAACAAGAGAGTGTTTGGGTTTTTCCCACTGCTTATCCTCTGCTCTCCCCTCACAGATGAGATGGTTTTGGCAATGTCACATCATGCTGTTATACTCTGAATAATGAATTTTTAAACTTCTCCAGCCCAAAGTGCATTTTTTCCTCTCATGCTCTCACCCCTTCCACCAGCCCCTACCCCGCACACCCCTTCAATTTATCTCTGTTTTTCTTGGCTCAACTTGAGGCTGGATAAGAACAAACTTAATTTCAGTGCTTGTCAGACCATCTGTCAGGTCCCATCAAGGGTAAAAGAATGGCAAGTTAATAAATTCAGAATTATGTCTGGCACAGAGTGTATTCCTATCCCATGTTGTCTATCTGGCAGCAGGTAAAAAAAACCCCCAATAAAATAGAAGAAATACAGCCTTTCAAGCATACACATTCAAGATAAAATGAATGGCTGAAAGTTATCAACAGGTGACTGGCATAGAATTAGCTGGTGGTCTCAGTCCAGATCCTAGTGAGCATGTGCCCACATCACAAAAACCACAAGCACAACTGGTGCACTTGTTGGCAGCCACACCTCAAGGACTGAATTGCTCTCTCACCCACTTAGGACTAGTTTCACCAGGCATATTTGGTCTGTGAGGAGGGGGGAGTCAAGGTGTAGAGACCTGCCCTGTTGCTGCTCAAACAGCATTTGTTCTTTTGATAAAGTAATTCATATTTTCAGAGCTGTTAGTCTCCACCTACCAAGACAATGGGACCAAATGAGTTGACCTGGCACCAGGAGGGGTCCTTTAATAGATCTGTGAGCTTTGTATCATATGCTGGTACCCCAGGGCTCTGGGGAAAAGCCAAAAATCCCTTGAACCAAGTCATACTGAAGTAAGTTTAATGCTAGGAATGCTGTTGAACTCTCTTCAAGAAGCCAAGCTCTTCTTAATATGTTTCAGACTGTTTAAAAGAGAAGATGTTCCAAGATTGACTTGTTTGTGAGTTAAAAATTGTCTGAGTTTAAAAAAGACAGCTGTAAAACTCTAGACATGACTGCTAAGCACAGCCAGGTATTTTTCCACAGACTTTTCCACAGACAGTATGAAACTTAGAATAACCTGGAAAGAAGCAGAGAGAAGGGAGGGGAGTGGGGAATGATGGGATAGCTTCCTTGGTATTTTGATATTTGTTCTTTCATTTATTTTAACAATGAAAAAATCTACTGAGCATATTTAACCTCGGGCTGTGATGTTGCTTAGATTTAAAAATACATCCTTAAAACACACCCTGATTTGATCTTTGTTCATCCAACAGTCTCTCCTTCCTGATTCTCACCATTAGAGGAGAGGGGACATCTTCATCAACACTGGGATCTTCTGATCTGCCATCAGAAGGACACAACTTGCTATTCATGGAAAAAGCCATGACTCCAGCCTAAAACTGACAATAATCACCAGACCTACAGAGACAAAAAAAGATCTCTCCTTTTTCCCTCCAATGTCATGTTTATCTGTGTTTGCTGCTCAGTAGTTGGTTGAGGAAACTTACCTCAATTCACAGCCTTGTGGGTTAGGTGGGGACATTTTGACTATAACATAATTAACATTTGTTGTCCTTAAAGGGTAGGAAACAAACGTGGGTCTGTAACTGGGATTTTCTGTAGACCGTGTTTAAGAAAGGTTGACACAGTGTGTAGTTATTGGAAAGATAAGTCTTCGACCATGAGCAGAAGCCCAGATAAATTTGGTATTGATCACAAATTCCAAGAAACAACATCTAATTAATCACAGATCACAGCACTTCTTTTATCAACACTTAACAGTTCACCCCCTGCTCCCAAAGAAGAACAGCCTCTTTTTCTAATTTTAGAGCAGACACTTTTTTGTCCATTTTTGTTCTCTGCCTCACCCACATCCTCACACCTACTTTCTATTTTGAGCATTTTTATGTGGATGCATTTTGTTTTGCATTTTTCCCCCACACATATGCATTACACACACAAATCTGGATTTCTAAAGTGCTGGTTTAAAGATAACTACCTATTTTTCTTCCTTACTGTAATTATTGTCAATAGATTTGCTATGCATCGGAGCAGTGGCACAGTTAAGAATTAGTTTATGAGATGTGAGGTGGTGATTTGCCCTGAAGGCAATGGTGAAGGACCAGCTGTAGCAATGTATACTGTCTCACCTGCAAAAGGGTTTTTTTTTTTTTAGTTTAAAATACTCAGGTTTAAATCCAGCAAAGCCTTTGGTTAACTTTAATCTTGTGAATAAACTTGTGGGAGTGAATGGAACTTCTTATCTGCTTTAAGTTAAACACTGGCTTTAGTGTACTAAACACTGTTTATGATCATGACCATAAACTGGACACAATTCAGTGATAGGTGCAGGTACAAGGTGCCCTATAAAAGTCTGATGATAAGACATGAGCACTTGTAAAATGGCACAGTATCTTGCATTGGATATAACATTTAGAGAGCCAGAGCTCTTCACAGCAGTGTCATATTTTTCCCCACTGGACATGCTCCTGGTTAAACATAAGAGAATGACAAAAACCATGCCATAAAAAAGGATGACTAAATACATTAGGAGAAAGGAAGTTTGCTTAATGAAGGTTGGCTTTGCTGAGAACTTGACAAACAGCAAGCCAAGGTCTGACCCTGCAGTCTAGTCTGGCATGGAATCATTTTACTGTTAACTCCACCAGCCCCATTTAACGTCCTTATGACTTGAAGCCTTATGAGTTCACCATTGGGAATTAGGATATTGTTACACGTTACACTTAGCACATGCTAACTGCACTCATGACACTAGAGTCCCAAGTGCTCAAGCAGTGAAGCATGTGCCATTGTGGCACAATAAAGTTAGGCCTTTTTCTGGTGAGGAGCATCTCCAGATTGTAATACCTAACATATGTTGAGCGAATGTCAGATTGCTACATGGAGGTAATATGATCAGGGGACTCTGGAGGGATAGCAGGGGTAGAGTAAAATTGTTCATTAGGATCACAGCCTTCTTACCACACCAGAGCCTGGAATTGGCAAGACTGCTGTGGTATCGGGGTGTGGGGGCCTGACAAAACCACTTTACCAGAGCCTTGCTAATTCAAAGCTCTGATGTGGTATGGAGACTGGGAGCAACCCCTGCATGGTACAGGAGCCAGTTCCAGACCCTGCACTGCACAGAAACCATTTAATGGTTCCTACACCATGCCAGAGCCTTGAACCAGCTCTCGTGCAATCCCAGGTCCCAGACTGGATATCAGCTGCCTATACATGTACTTGGGGGCGGCGGGGAGGGGTTAAAATGTTTTAATTAGAGTGGTTCCCAGAGAGCCATTTTAATTAAAACACTCTAGCATCACCTCGTTGTCACATCTGTTAAGCCCAGTGTGTTTAAAAATGGCCACAGGATGCTTTAGCTAAACCTCATTCGACGGGGTTTAGCTAAAGCACTGCATGGCCATTTAAAAATGCATAGAGGCTTAATAGATGTGATGATGAGGTGAGACTAGAGCATTTTAAGTTGAATGCAGAGCTAACATATTCTAATTAAAACACAAACGAGCACATGTAGAGGATCTCACCAGAGCCAGCTCAAAGCTCCAGTGTGCTGCTGTGATCTATATATCATAGTAAGCTTTAACATGAGACCTCTCAGAAAACTTTCCAAGTCATATTAATGTTTACTATAACACTTGCGGAGTGTAACATGTAACGGTACCCTTAGGCACCCACATATCTTTGCAGCCCTGGTCCTTGAACCAAGAGCTCACACATGAGTGTTCATTAACTCCAAATACCAGCCCAGGTCACAAGATTTCTCCTGACTTTAAGACCCTTGGTTCTAACTGATATATACCACCTGTTTGTTCACAAAGGATTTGGGGTAGGAGAGAGGGAAAGA
>NW_005842863.1:246706-251409 GCF_000455745.1 Alligator sinensis
AAAATCAGAATGCACTCCCCTTTCAGTTATGCTTTTAACCAATGGCAGTAGAAAGACTGTAACTACCCTCTAGCACAGGCACTGATTTAATAGACTAGGCTGAGTCAATTTAGCACTTCACAGCCTCACCCAGATATGAGATGAACGTAAGTTCTCGCTGCCCTTGTTGAGAAGAGGATGAGACAAAAGTATAGCAGACAACAAAAATCCTTGAGTGATCTACAAGCAATTCTGCTTCTATTATGCAGGGATTTTGCTCATCCTTAATAGTTTTCAATCAGAAATAGCTTTGCATCTTAAGAAGGTGGTTCAATGTGTCATTTTGAAAATGGTAAAAGTTTTATTTTGGAGGATATAAAAAAGATTCCCCTAATGAGTCATGCCCAAGTATTCAGAATACCCTGAAGGTATTTATTCTATGTCTGTGTTTGTATTAATGTGTACATTGACTCCTACAGACAGGAAGGAGGTGTGCTGTGGTGTTCAGAAAGCCATGTTGCAAGCAGTATGCTCTATCTACAGTTCTACCTGTGTTGTAATGTTCTGTGATGCAATCATATTACAGTACTCTGAGGATGTGTGAGGTATAATGACTTCCCATAAACTATAGGATTGGGGGCCAAACTTTTTGGTAGGTGTGCCACAAATTAGCCCTGCACCTTTCCTGAGTACCACTCTGATCCCATTCCTCTCACCAATGTGCTCCCAGCCTGATCTGAAGGTTTTTGCTTTCTGCTTCCTGCCCTATACTTCTTGATGTCTACCTGGCTGGGGTCATTTGAGCCCGGTTTTCTCTCCTGCCCTGGGCAGGAGGTCAGACTTGATGATCTACAAGGTCCCTTCTGACCCTACTTCTGTGAATCTATGAATCTATGACCAATCTGCTGCTCTATTTTCTGCTGTCTGCCCTATCTACCGCTGCCTGTTGCTGCCTGTCCCCTCATCAGGCTGCTGCGTGTCATACACAGAGGTTGCCTGTACTACTTATGACACATGTGCTGCAGGCTGGACACCCTGAACTATAGTACATGATGTGCTTGCCCCATTCAATGATGTGGGTGCTCCATAATTGTGTTAGAGACAAAGGTCACTCAGTACCACTGGTGTCTTGTTCTGTCCTTGTCCTTGCTACTAAAGTGACGTAAAACTGGTGGCATCCTGTAGCCTTTGGGTGAAACAAAAGATAGCACAGATAGTTACATAGAGTAGGCACAAGGCAGAGGGATGTAATTCACAGTAAAAGATGAGGCAATCTTTGGGTTATGTGGGACACTCTTTTATTTTATTTAACATTTTAAGTGGGGAATTAGACACCTGTAAAAAATGCTGGCTTGATAGTCCCAAAAACTTTAATCTTATTTACCTGATGGAATAAAACATCACAGGCACTACATTCTTCAGAATATTGCCCACAAAACCCTGTGGCTGTTCTGCCTGGTTCTTGATCCACAGGAGCTAGCTTCAATGGTTAGTAGTTCGCTGGTCAGAAAAATTAGTGGCGTTCAGCCCTTCAGTAAGTGTGCTAATCATAGCCCATTGTACTAGTAAGCTTCATGACAACGAGGAAGTTTGTCTATAAGGAAAATGTAATGAGATAACTTTTTAGATAACCCAGAGAACATTGGTCAGATGTTGATGGCTTCTAGGCATTAGTTTCCACAGCTGACCCAAAATTTGATACTCCAGCTTGTTATTTATGTTAATTGACAACATTTCTGCAACCCCTTAATGTGTCCCCTAACCCTTCAAGACAATGCACGTCAAGATTGGTTTCTAAAATTGAAACAAACTAATGGCAACAGTCTGAACCTCATGAACAACTCTGTAAGAGCCCTGACACTCATTTTACCATTCCTAACCAGTCCCTAAAACAAACCAAGCTTCACAGGCCAGGACCTACGAATGACTGATCTCATAAGAGATGGCCAAAGAACAAAGCCCAAGACTCATGGCAACTCTTCAACAATACATCAGCTGTGAATCACCTACTATTCATGAGCAACCTTTTAACCAGGGCATGAGCATGCATATCTGATGCAAATAAAAATAATTTAAGAAGGACATAGGTTGTCAATGTTGAGCTTCACAGTGTTTACTGCATCTGGCACCACATTAAAAAAACCCCAATATGAAATATCTTATCAAGAATATCTCAAGAAACTTTATAATGAGCATATACGTCATTAATGACTGAGCAAAGATTTTTCTTTTGATAAAACATTCCTGCCATTTCCTTGTATTTAGTGATGCCAGTGCACTGCAAAGAAGTGGCTATGTTAATCCAGTCATTATATAGAGCAGTGGTGCCCAAACTTTTCACCCCATGGTCTAGATAGGTGATGCCAGGTCCACCTGCGGGCCAGATCCAGCTGGTGGACCTAATACTACGTGCCATGTGGCAATGGCCTGGCACCAATCTGGCTGTGCAGCAATGGCCTGAATCCAGCCCCATGGGCTCTGCAGGCCAGATTTGGCTGATAGGCTAGGGCTGAGCATTGCTGGTATAGAGCAAGGAGATTAATCCCCTTCAAACCATTCTCACGTCTATGAAGCTAGCCAGGACCTGAAATAAAAACCACTGAAGTCAGTGCTAAAGTTCCCACTGTCCTTAATAGTACAGATCAGGGCTCTATTGAATAGAGAGCGCAGTAAGATGAAATAAGCCTACTGTAGTTACAACAGACAACCATTTGTAGTCAAAGCATTAGAGAATTTGAGCAACTGACTGCAGAATTAAATGTAATGATGTTATTGCTTGGAGGATCTTTAAAAATCCTTTTATGAAAAATAGCAACAACCCTTTCAGCTGGCATGTTTTACAGGAGTTAGTTTCCTATTAAATGCCTACAAACAAAAATCCATACTGTAAAATTCTAACAAGTGGGTTTATTCTTTCAATATTTTATTGCTTATAATGCATGAGTAGATTTAATGCATATAGCTGTACTTAAATGCTCAAGTACTTTACTGAGAGTAACAGCTTCTTCTAAAAGCGTTGCTGTATGCTGTGTTTCTGTTTATATTATGATGGTCCTTCAAATAGTCTGATGTAGAACAAACCAAAATATACATTTGAAATGACTACTTTCCTTGACAACTTGATTTTTTTTGGTCAAAAAACTGAAGATCAAAATCTTTTGAACTGAATTTTACAGTCTTTGGTTTTTCAAAATTTTATACATTTTCCCCTTGTCTTCATTGAAATTCTTGGCAAAAGAAAAAAACATTCATTTTTTATTAATAATATTTAACTACCTCATGGAGATCTAGAAATAATTAGTTACTGCTTGTACAGTGCATTGAGTATGGAACATACTATTAGAAAACCTATGCTGCTCTGAAATAGAAATGTGCCTGTGTGGCTAACATGACCCATTATAACACCTATTAACTATTTCCTTCAGATTAAGTTATTGAACGCTACTCTGGCACAAATGTCCATATAGAACATGAGTCAGTTAAATTTGGGGTGAATGCCAACTTTCAAAACAAGTTAAACTTGTTTACCCTAAGAACCATCCTCTTTATAGGGGTTTAATTCTGCAGGACAGACTCCATAGTTTGGACATAGAAGATTGTTTGGTAAATCTGTGCTAAGGCTAGCTCTAGGTAGAGGTAGTTGCCTTAAAGAAAATTAAATGAATAATAATTTTGCATTTTTTTTTTAATTCAGGAAACTTCTGGCATGATTTAGTCTCACTTCCCAGAAGGTATCCGATGCAATGCTCTCCTTCTCGAACACGTACTCCTAGCAGCACGTGATTGTTTCCCATTAGTGAAGTGGTCCAATAACTGCCTTCTTCTATGAATAAACTAGAGCAACCCTAATTTAATTTTGAGGAAAGTAATTTCACTCTTGTTTATCTCCTGGAAACATACCTCCTCATTATGGTTGATGAAATTGTGACAGCATCATGGCTGGTCTTGTTCAAACTTAGATTTGCGGTCAGAAATGAAAAAGACCTTCATGCACTAACGTTTAATTATAAAAGCACTTTTTGCACTACTCCAAAACCAAACCCATAGTTCTGTGTATTTGGCTTTTTTCTCTTTCAGGTAATGATAAAGAGGTGGAGAACCAACCTTGGCCAAATCTGTACTTAGTTCTGGGAAAGTCTGAGTTTTGGCAAATATGCTGAGGAAAATGTAATGACCAGCAAACCTGAGGCTGAGGCAGCCCAACATTTTATCTCCTGAGTCTAATTTCAAGTTTTCTGACATCTCTTAATTGACTTCAGTGCATGCATTTGATGGCATCACTTTAGTTTTCCAGAAATGCTTGCACAGTTTGGAGGGGGAAAAGAAACCATTTTCTGAGTGGATACCAGCACTGCTGTAACTATCAGTAGTAGATTCATGGCAGAACATGCTCAGATTCCCAGCAACACTGAAACCAACCACAATTTTTTCTTTGAGGTTTGAGATGGTTTGGACTATTATTCTTCTGAAGAGTAGAAAATAGGAGGATCCTTTTAACCTATTAAATAGGTACTTTGCGTCAGTCTTTCATCAGTCCCACGGAACGCCCATGCCCGCTACAGGGCCGGGAAGTCCGGGTGAGGGTGATCCCCTGCCCTCCCTTAATGCTGACTTTCTGAAGGAACATCTTGAGAAGCTGGATACCTTCAAGTCAGCTGGCCCTGACAATCTTCACCCCAGGGTACTCAAGGAGCTGGCAAGCATCATAGCCCAGCCTCTAGCAC
>NW_005842863.1:252129-257652 GCF_000455745.1 Alligator sinensis
GCAGTGCGATGCGGCGGCTAGTAAAGCGACCAAAACGCTGGCTTTCATCCATAGATGCTTCTCAAGCAAATCCCGGGACGTCATTCTCCCCCTGTACTCGGCCTTAGTGAGGCCGCAGCTGGAGTACTGTGTCCAGTTTTGGGCTCCACAATTCAAAAAGGATGTGGAGAAGCTTGAGAGAGTCCAGAGAAGAGCCACGCGCATGATCAGAGGTCAGGGAAGCAGACCCTACGATGACAGGCTGAGAGCCCTGGGGCTCTTTAGCCTGAAAAAGCGCAGGCTCAGGGGGGATCTGATGGCCACCTACAAGTTTATCAGGGGTGACCACCAGTATCTGGGGGAACGTTTGTTCACCAGAGCGCCCCAAGGGATGACGAGGTCAAATGGTCACAAGCTACTTCAAGATCATTTCAGGCTGGACATAAGGAAGAATTTCTTTACTGTCCGAGCCCCCAAGGTCTGGAACAGCCTGCCACCGGAGGTGGTTCAAGCGCCTTCATTGAACACCTTCAAGATGAAACTGGATGCTCATCTTGCTGGGATCCTATGACCCCAGCTGACTTCCTGCCCTTTGGGCAGGGGGCTGGACTCGATGATCTTCCGAGGTCCCTTCCAGCCCTAATGTCTATGAAATCTATGAACATATTCATGACAGAGTTTATTCTCAAAAGATGCCCAGCCAAAGGTTGGATAGTTCAAACAAGCTACTAAATGTTTTGGTGTCTTTTGAACAATATCTCTGAACCCTCATTGGATCATCCATCACTATTGTCTTCCCATTTTATTACAGGGGAGTTACATTGATGCTAATGGCTAGCTCAAAAACATTCCTTCCTTGTATTCCTAAATGTCTACTCTGCAGCAACAATCAGGCCACATGAAATCTTAGAACTCATTCAGTTTTATGGCTTAGTAAATTCACAAATTGTTCAATCACAATCCTTTGGCTTATATGTATGGTGCCTGAGATTCCAAGGTGGCCTCCTATCCAAAAATTAGCCAGGTCCAGGGCTGCTTAGCTTCTAAGATCCAACAAAATCAGATTTATTCAGTCTGGTATAGCTACATTCAAATAAGAACACTTGAGCACAAATTAATGTCTAAGCATGTAATATTTCCCAATGGAACACTGATCATATTATACCCCAAACATGGCAGGCATACAACATGCCCTACCCACCTGCTCCTGCAGGTTCACTCCATAATTGGAAATTAGCTAGTTGAAACCACTTGGGGATGTCTCTCTTTAGCTTTCAAGCATAGTGAAGTCTGAGGTCTCAAGAGCAGTTACAGGGCCATGGGTACAGGTATGTTGGGAGGCACCTTGATAAGAAAAGACCTGGGAAAATATGCAGGAAGTCTAATGCCCATTAGCACTCAAAAATCTACATGCAACCTCAGAGTCTTACAATTCCATCTGTTTTACAGGGTGAATGCCAATTTTAAACATAAAGTACTGATAAAGAGGCACTCCCTTCCAAAGGGAGAAGTGGGATTTTAATTCTTCCAGCCAAGGATTTCAAAGAATTGCAGTCTAAAGCTAAGCAGTACTAAATCTCTATCCAGGTACCTGCCTTCTGCCACATTGCCAAGAACTCTGAGATCAGTCCATAGGAGCAAGAGGTGCAGCTAGTTATTTTGGCACCCTGGGCAGCTGTTGGGTGGGACTGGGAGAGGGTTGTGCAGGGCACTGGAGAACAGGGATGGACAGTCTTACCTGCCATGACACGGGCTCACCTAGAGGTTGTGAGCTTCTGTTGTGCGGACTGGAGGCAAGTCCCCTCATCAGACTCACTCTCCCTATCCCATGGGAGATGTTGCAGCTACAACTACATTAACCCTCTCACACCTGCCAGAGACCTCTATGCAGAATTTGGCTGTAAAAGCCTTAATTTGGCAGTGGCTGTGAAAGGGTTAATGTAGTAGCGTTCATCGCAGAGTTGGGGGTGGAGGGGTGGGGTGAGGCATGTGACGTTAATCCTGCCTCTAGTCTGGGGTGAGCCTTTGCTGTGCTCAGCCCCCTGCCACCACTATGGTACCGCCCCCCACAGTGCTCAGGGCTCATGCCAGTGTCACCCACCTCTAGTTATACTAGAAATAGGAGCCAATGGATGCCCAGCATTTTTTGGAAACAACTGAGTCAGGTGCCTGAAGATAAACTAATGAGGAGTCTAACTTCAGTCTTTTGAATGTAATAGCTGAGGGCTAAAATCATGTTTGACATTTTCTAGGTGGTCAAAATGTGATCATATATGTTCTCTGCAGCCTGACAGAGGACAGAAAGAGGTCTCACACTGGGAGTGTCATGTTGTTGTTGGCTGCTGCTATCCCCAAATGGTACTGAAGTAGATTCAACCTTTTCAGAGTGAAAATGAAAATGTAAATTATTAGAGCCCCTGGGCGGTTTTTGTTTTGTTTTTAAAATGATAAACTACTGTGATTTTCAGTTCCAGGATGAGTCTCCTTTGGCTATTCAGCCATTTTGGATATTTGCCAGAGAGGTCATCTTTGAGCAGACTATAAACAGGGGCAAAGGCCTTATTTTATTTATTTTGATTTAAGTACAAAATAAAATATGACACCTATCCACAACTCTAAGCGCCCTGACAGGAACTGAAATCATAGCCCACACAGGAATCCTTCAGCAGTAGTATAGCAGCCAAGATTTTTAAGCAGCAAAATATAACCCATCCCACTATCCAACTCTTCTATATTCCATGTACTCCCAAAGACCATCTCCTTGCTTGTCTATACATACAACACTATAAAAATGCAAAGCATAACAGGACACCTGTGATTTTTATTATTAATGGGATTAACTATAAAAAAGAGACAATAGCAGAAATACATTGCTGATTAAAGGTATTAGACAAAGAGCCCTGAATATCTCCATTATGCTCCAGAGAAGGCACTGAACTGACAGGAGTAAGTCAAGCTCTCTCAGACACAGATTTTGGGGGTAGCTCCCAAGAAACAGATTTGAAGTGGGTACCCCAATGTCCCCCTTTTACAATAATCTCTTATTTTATCTTTGTCTGTTCACTAAATGTAATGCTTAGATTGTAGATGACCAGTAGATTGCAGACAGAGTTATTACATATGCACCTAACTCACAGGATCTTTCTGTCAAATGAGGGGTCCTCCATACCTGTGCAGAGTACAAGAAATGGCTCTGCAGATGCACTCTACCCATTGCACCTGATTTCTCAACTGCAAATAGCACTTCTAGATTTGAGATGGCCTCTGATAATTCAGCCTTTGTTCACTCTTCTAAGCCTGCAAGTCATGACAGCCATGATGGTGGTTTGAGGACACCTGTATTTGTCCAGATAGAGCCAGAGTCATGGTAAGCAACAGTCCAAGAACAGCAGATAGGTCAAAAGCAAGCATTGGAGTCTCTTTGCCCATATGTACTACTGCTGTCTGGGATTTGCTTTTAAAGAATGGAGTAGATGGGGCCTGTTTCCTGCAATCTCAGGGGACTGGTTGCCCTGATCATTCAATTAGAACTGTCTGGGCCCAGGGCATTGATCTGAGCTCCTTACACAGCTAAGTTTTGGCTCAAGAGGCACTCAGCAGTCAGAAGAACATCAGAAGGAAACTAAAGTAATTATAAATTCCTTCTGTAGTGCTTCTAGCAACATAGGATGATTGATGAATTTTCAGGAGGAAATATACGTTCACTGCAAAGATTCATTTATCTTTGCACAGGAAGTCAGAAAGGAGTGAAAATGGTTTAAAAAGCCACATTCCAAATGTCTGGATCATGCTATCTTTTATGAATATATCACTCTGGATTCTGAGGGATGCTACAGTGGTCTATAACATAACAATTTCTAAGGAAAATACTTGCCTCACTTCTGAAATTCAGCCATCTGTAACGCGGACTGCAGCAGCTACTTAAAAAGAGACAGACCAAACTCTGTTGTCAGATATAATGGTGTAAATCCAGAATGTTCAACTGAAGTAAGTGGAGTTGCTTTACACACAAATTTAGGTGACCAAAAGGAGAATATAATCAGCATATTGACTCACACAATAGATTAGATCTTGAATGTAAAGAACAATACCATATCCATTTAAAACTTCAAGGGAAAATTGGACAAGCAAATTACAGTTACAATTATAAACTATTATTACAAAGCAGCATGAGATGTTTTTTCCCCAAACATAAATGGTCAGATCTTTAATATATTTCAGTTAAAAGAATGCACCTCCAGCAGCACAATTCATTTAACATAGGCCGGGGAATTGGTTCAGTATAAGCTTAGCAGGAAAAGTACTGCCTACTCAGTATCCTTTTTACAGCACCCTGGAGTTTGCATGGGAAGCCTCCCTTCCCTTCCAAGGGCACCCTTACTTAATTTCCCCATTTGAAGACACAGCAGTTTAGGACAGGATGACTAAAGCATGTGAAGAGGATGTCTAGAATGAGCCACATGGGATACTTTGGCTTGGGTTCACAGAAGCAAAATAACTTGAAGCGAGAGCACTACACATGTAATAACGATATAGAAATATCCCCCTATTCCCACCCCCGGTGTGCAGTAGATTATTTTTATATGCCAGTAGCTTATATTAGGTTGCTTTCATCAGAGCAAATGGGTTGTGAGAGCAGCATGTTGAGGGAGGGCTCAGGAGCACATGACTTGGATCAGCTGTTCACAGGACCTCTTTGAAGTATGCGACCCAAGCACGCTTATCTATCTGATGCTTAAGCTTCTCCTGCCTTTGCTCAGATGTTCTGTCTGGGAAAAGAAAGTTCAGCTCGACTTGCCTCCTCTGAATATCTTCTGTTATGTCCTATTATTCTTCCCTCACCATTCTTCTCATTCTTTTTCATTTCATTGTCAGAAAATGGACATCATCAAAAGGTCCAAGGTAACACAAAAATGAACAGGTGCAGTTGAATATGTTTCAAATTTTTTGGGCTATATGGACAGTCAGGAAGAGTCAGATTCAAAGGGTTTACAATCAAGATGGGCAGGAAAGTATTAAGCAATGCTAACAATGACAAGCACACTGAAATAAAGTGCTGGTGTACTCTAATAAAAACAGTGAAGGCAGCAGGCAACTTCATATATTACAGTCCCAATGTTTTTACAGAGCAACAAGTGACATTATTAGGCAATGAAGCAGCACACCCAACACTGATGGATGAACATTTAGCCCCACTAAAGTCAGTGGCAGAACTCCCACTGAGTTCAAAAGGGCCAGAATTTCACCCAAGTTTCTAAAAAGGGTTAAGGAGCAATGAATGTCAGCTAAAATTACTGTCATTTTTCTGCCATTTCTTTTTTTTAGTAGGTTGCTTGTTTGAAGAATACAAAGGTCTTTAAAAATCAGCTGGAAGCAATTTCTCAATATTAAAAACAAACAAAAACTCTGAAATTAATCCCCAGGCAGCAGCAGGCTATGGATTGAGATCTAGTTCAAAGCCGGATCTCTATCTACTGATACGGCCAACTCAGCCAAAATAAATCTTTATTTTCACCAGATACCACATGTGGCTTTAGCATTCCT
>NW_005842863.1:257683-269854 GCF_000455745.1 Alligator sinensis
TAGAATAATTTGCAGAAAGAAGCTTGACTAGGCAGATTTAACTATTGTCAGTTTTGCTTCAGATGATCCTTGCTCTCTCCCTGTCATAGGTTATCCACCCCTCTCCCGTTAAAATAAGCATTCACACATTCCCAGAAGGCTGGGCCTGCCTATCAGACTGAGTTTGCATTTGCATCCACCTCATGCTAATTCTTGCTCAGAAGACATTTCACAATCTAGAGTGAAGGGAAGGGACTGGGAAAGGCAGGTGGGGGTCAAGCACAATGGAAGGAGCCAAGAGTGACAGCATTAAAAGGTAGTCATCAAGGTATATTATGCATAGGTTTTAAGCACTTCATCGGTATTGTATTTGTTTATACTTCTATCATGATCATAAAAAAGACAAATCCCTTTTGAAGAGGTATTATTTCTGAGGAGATGTTTGGAAGAGGAGATATTTGGAGATGGATATATATGGCTGATTGGGGTAGAAAACATGCTCCGCTCAAGGAAAGATGTCCATGTTAGGGATGCGGACGGAAGTGCAGATGAAGGTGGTGTTCATGTGAGTAGCTGCCAGAGCAGGACAAGAGAGGGGATGCCTGCAAGGAGACTCCGAGCCTGGGAAAAGCCTCCTGTGAACCCCTGTGTGGCTGGGTGAGCACAGCAGGGGAGGGGGCGCAGGGCCAAGGGGAGCTGGCTGGAGACTGCCCTGGTGTTTCCCTGTGAGCATTGGTGACTGGTGCTGCCTTAGTCAGGGGGGCATGTGCCCTCCCCCCCCTGCCCCAGCGACTAATCAGTGACCATGGCTCCCAGCAGGGGGAGAGGCCCCCTGTGGCAAAACTTGCCAATCACTGAGTGGCCGTGGCGCTCCTGGAAGTGGCCGCGGCCTACATCTGGCACTCGCACTCCTAGGCTGGTGCTCACAGGGGGGGCATCTGCGCTTCTGCCTGCCTCCCCCACCTGTCACCTGAGCAGGGAGCGCGGCCTGACAGGGTGTGCACGTGCACCCCCTACACGTTGCCACTGCCCACGAGTGAGAAGGCACCGGGGAGGGGAAGGCTCAGGTACTGGATGAAGCCCTGGGCTAGAGGGGCAAGGACTGCTCAAGCCACCAGAAGCCCTGGGCCAGGCAGGGGCCAAGGAGGGCCTGCATTTGCAGGGTGCTGTGAGGCTGAGCTGGGCAGAGGGAACTGCTACAACCTGCAGCCCAGACACCACTCCCTGCTGAGACAGGGGTCTGGGCAGGAATAAGCTGTCTTGCTGGGACTGCAAGGGAGGAACCACCGCCTGCTGCACTGAGACCCCTGGAGCTTGTGTGAGGGATGCCAGCAGCAGGGACCACCCACAGCTTCTGTGCCAGGGACACAGATGCAGCCCTGCTCTCTGAGACACCCAGCCAGGGATGGTGCACATAGTGTCCTCAGTACACAGTGTACAAGTTATAGACTGTGTAAATAAGTTCTTGATGGTTTATTAGTTGGAGTATCAATGTATTTATTTATTGGTTCCTTATTTATTGTGGGTAATTTGTATACCTTCCCCTAATGTAATGTGTATCCAAGAAGCATCAGTCCTTAAGCCACCATCACCAGGTTATGGGGGGTAGCATTTGTTTTATTGCGTTGGTTATATGTTACCTTGTAAATAATTAAATCCTGTAAATAGTTTTATAACAGTCTGCAAGGTTGTTTGATTGTAAGGAGAGGCTCTTCGCTTGGGGACCCTGCAGCAGCTACCCAGGGAGCTGAGCAGGGCCAGTAGCTACTGCGTACCCCACAGGATTCCACTATTCAGGTGAGGGCATGGGTAGCATTGTGTCCAGGGTTACACAATAATATTAGAATTTATTTTAAAAGTACATTTTTATCCCTTATTGTTGCAAAGAAACAAGTGAGGCATTTGTCACCTGTCCAAAACATCTATTGAGTACTCAGGAAATTTGAATTTCAGTCCCCAAACAAGACTTCCAGGTTTCTTGAACTGCTTAAGCCACATAAATGTTAGGGAAGTGTACAAAGCCACTACTTTCCTTTGGACTCTACACCCAGAATCATTAGAGCTTCCTGACCAAAGAAAAAGTAATTTCTACAGGAACTTCAGGAAAAATAGTCACCTGGAACAAGAATCCCCTTTCCCTGAACAATACAGGTGGCCAACTGTCCAAGAATCAACCAAAAAGTCCATATTAACAAAGGGATCAAGTTGGAACTGGATTCTATTGAAATGAACTAACAATATAAAAAATTCAGCACTCTGTCTTTGGAGCATTGGTTTAGTTAGGTACAGAGCATTTGTAGAAAATGACCCATGGAGAAATCCAACCTATTCACTGGTGTCATATAATTCTTCATCGCTCCTTCTTACTCTCCACTCTCTTTTATACTTTGGCCTGTCTAGAGGAGAAACAGTCTCCTTGTAAGTGTGGCCCAATCTGTAGCTACAAGCAACAAAAATTGGGGAAACCATATTATGACCTACTACATTAAGATGAGTGTACCTGTATGCAGACCTTTTCTACATGCGGACACAAGAAATTAAAGCAGGAGTTTTTTCAGCCTGATCCAGTAAAAGCCACAAGTAAAAATAGGGAGGCCAGGGGGGCGCTGGAATAGGCCACTTTGCTTTAGACTAAAGACTACTTTGTTAAACAAAAAAGGCCACTTTTTCTTTAGACACGCCCCTTGTTCTCCACTCCATTCAGGCAGAGTTTAGAGAATTAAGAATACAATCTCCAATTTATGAAGTTCCTCTTAAGCTTGGGATTTCTGTTTCTAATTTCTTCCACATCTATGCTGTGTCCTCAGTACTCTTGGGGAAGGTCACTCTTAAGCATGTAATCCTTTACCCACAACCAACTCTCACAGCTGTTTTCAAGATGTCTGCTTGAGATTGACCAGAAGAGAAGCCCCAGAGTAGCTTCACTGCTGCATTTCCAGGTGTGACACATGCGAGCAGAAGCAGGTAGGCAGAGCATCCTTTGGAGCATCCCTCCCAAAAGCACCCTTGATGCATTGTGGACACATCTTTAGTGTGGGCTAGTGGGGGGGTTCCATTTGAATAGTTACACATAGAAACCCATTTGCAGCATCTACCACCACCAATTTCACTGCTTCTCCAAAGCCCAGAAACATTATTACCTGTTTTGAGCCCCATCCAGTAGCAAATCCACTAGCACCTCATCTATACATATTTGCCAATATTTTACCTCTCTCAGGGGATGGGCTTTTATGTTTTTATTATACATCTTGGTCATCTACCCTCTAACTCCCTCTAGGATAATAAA
Source organism: Alligator sinensis (assembly GCF_000455745.1). NCBI lineage: Eukaryota > Metazoa > Chordata > Crocodylia > Alligatoridae > Alligator > Alligator sinensis. The sequence goes on from NW_005842863.1 coordinate 260,949, forward strand.
AGGCCACCTGTTTAGCTTTGTTAAACAAAACAAAACAAAACAAAACAAAACAAAACAAAACAAGACTTTAAGGGCCAAACTATTTTGGAAATATTTCAAAGGCCTTCCCTTCTCAATGTTACATTATATATATATGCATGCACCCATATGCAGAACTTTTCCCCATTCAGGCCCAAGGACTCCAAGCAGGAGTTTCTTCATCTTGGTCCAGTAAGACGCACAAATAAAAACAGTGGGGGAAAGGCATTGGAATATGTCCAAAAAGGGCCACTTTGTTTTAGTCAGCCCCCTTGTTCACTGTTCACTTTAGAAAATATGTATGTATGTATATGTATGTACATAGAGGTATATACACACATGCACCTATACATACATACATATGCATACTTACATATATTCTAAAGTTAACCCTGACCTTCAGGTAACTTTTTTTTTGAGGCATATTAAGTTTAAGCTCTTTTAAATTATTTTCCAAACTGCCCTGGAGTATGACATGGCATATGAAATACCTATTTTTTGCTGAGGACGTTAAAGAGTGTTGAAAGTCATGTTTAAAATGGAAAGCCAGGTTAATTTATGACGCTGATGTGGCTACCTCTATTTCACTATGCGGTCCTCTTCCCTGAGGAGGTAAGAAGGGCCTGCTAGGAAGTGTCTAGTGACACTTAAACTTTTCACCGTAATAGTTGTATCCCCTGCCCATTTTGAATTCCTGCTCAGACTTTTTTTTTTTTTTTTGTTAAACAGCTTGTTGCTTTGCAGGGCCTGCATCTCATGGGTATTGTATTGCTATTAAAACACACACTGCTAAATATACGCTGGCAAAATTCAAAGGAACTGAGCAGATTGATTTATTTATAATTTATTAAGTTGCTCTGGATATAGATTAGCTTTCTTTACTCAACCACTTGTATTGTTTCATCTGTTGGCAAGCAGGAATTGCAATTCATGAGGGACCAAATGGTCATCTAATTTGACTTCAGATGCTTTAAGTGCCCAAGTAGCGTCAGGTGAAATAACAACTTAGAACCTCCCCACTTCAGTGCTTCTCAAACACCATCCAAGGGCAAAAGTTGTTGATGGGGAACTGATACACCACTTATGTTCTGTGACTCTCTGAAGAGGCAAGCTAGCAGTTTCCCTATAGGGCCGCGAGCTCAGGTAAAATTCACTTACCCTGTTACAGTTTCCTCTTCCGCATTGAGACGGAAACACTGGTGCCATGTTGGACACCCTTCTCCTATCCTACTTCTGAGGTTTTGGCTGCGCTTCTGCGTTTTGGCCCCATAATTTCCAAACTGTTATACTTTCAGCTACTTCTTTATTAAGGAAAGATGGCCACAATGGAACATACTGTTTCAGATGAGGGAGTCCTGAGTTCAGTGTTATTAAAATACATGGCATCCAATTTTAAAAGCATGCAAGAAACCTGTTTTCTTTTGTGAACTGAGGCTGTACACAAAGGTCATAAAGATAATCTCTCTTACCACCATGACTCCCACATCCTCTCCTCCCTACCCCCAGAATATCTGCATGAAAAATTTAGATTATTTTTGCCTGTTCGTTGTGGATCCAACTCTCACCAGGTAACTGACCTTGAGATTCACTGTACATTCCTGGCTTTGTCTAGAGAGGGAGAAGTCATGTCATGATTCAGCTTCCAACAACGAGGAGTGTTTCTGTATGAGAACAAGGAACTGTCAGTAATTAAAACCCCAAGACCTCATTTTTCCAAGGAAAAGAGTAATGACTTGCATCATGGGTAGAATTAAATTTTGCACAGCATATGCTTGCAAAATCAGGCCTACTGTTAGAAGCTAAATCCCATGTGTACACTGATTTCAGCATCTCATACAAGACAAATGAGCTATGCAGACAATGAGTTTAAAACTATATCACAAAAACTAAAGAATATGATCAGCCAGTTCCATGGCATCAAATTAATCTATAGAGTGACCTGCCCAGCTGCAGAATTGTTTTATTATTATTTTTTTAAACTAAAAAAAAAAAAGTGAACTTCTGAACCTTTAAACTTTTTTTCCCATGGAATATCCAAGTTAACAGGGGAAAAATAAAGTTTCTAAATAAAGTCTTCCCCTAGGACTGCATTTTTGACTTGCCAAACTAAGCTAACCAAAACTTTTGTTTCTCTAGCAATCTTGCTTCCCAAGAAAAATACACCTGCAGCTATCAGGGGCTTTGCTTGACTGTACAGGCTTTCTTTTCCATGAGCAACATTAGAGGGCACTTCTGCATTGTGATAATCATAACTCAGAGAAAGAGACAGAGGGCTGATCAAACTATTCACACTGTTCTTTTCAGAGATGTTTGGAGCCTTATTCTCTCACCCTAATGTGCAGTAGCAGGTTATGAGATGAAGGCAGCCCGATTGACTATACTGGGGCTGATTCCTGAATTAAATTCTACTCACTGGGTGCATCTACATGAGATGCTAATTGTGCAGTAGCCTAATAACACTGTGCTGTAGTGTGCTGGGCAAAACTCGTGCGAATACGCTACTGAGCAGTAGTATCAGGCTACTACTCATTTAGCATCTGTAAAAACCCATGCACTGGTGCTACTGTGTAGTAACACCAGTTACTGAACATTGATTTAGTACTTTTGTTATGCAAATACTAAACTTAATGCACAGTAACCGTGGCACATTAATGAATGTGTAGATGCACCCACTAGGTAGCTCTGGATATCAGGACGGTTCTACGCTTTGAGAGCTAGAACTAGGATTCAGCTTTAATTCCTACTTGTCCTCACCTAGTGATTGCACATATAATCTCTCTGTGCTTCATCTACCAAATGGTCATGATAACACTTCCCTGTATCTTGAGAATTACTACAGTAGTGATTATGAGGCATTCAGGTATTATATTTATGGTAGCACAATATTACAGAGTCACTGAACTTAGTTATTGTATTGCAAACCTCACAACATTTTAATGTCCAAGCTCTCTGAGGCATGTAATTGGGTTTAATTTAATAATAATAAAAAATGTTTCCAACTCTGATGGTTCCAGAGGAGTCTTGAAAATGTGATTCAGTGGTGCGTCTCAGAAACCAGAAAGCAAAGAAAAAGAACCCCAAATGTGTTATTCTTTTAAATAATCACTCGGGATTTTTAAGCCAATGTCTTTTTTTTTTTTTAAATGTTTTAGGCTAACAATACTGATGTCAGGAAACTAAAACATTCCACGCAGTTAAAAAGCTTCAATTTATGCTGTGGCCACCAAGGGTACTTTTCTGAAAGTGTTTTTTTTTCCTAGTGGAGCGCCTTCTTCCCTCTCTCATGCTACCACCCTAGAGTCATGAACAATATTCAAGAACTTGTAGTGTGATTATGCATGTTAAGTAAAGCACCAATTCCTTCAGTAAGTGAGGCTTCAAAGAGAGACAGGCCTGAAGTCCCCCTAGTTAAGCTCTGGATATCAGCCTTCCCAAAATCTAAGGGTGAAGTTACACATGACACTTACACCATACTAAGGGCACTTAAAACATGAGTGTCTGCACATTAAAGCTCATTGACTTCTCTAAGTACCCTATAAGTATCTCAAAGTTATGCATCACTCCCAGCCCCTCCTCCCCACACCCAGAGCAGGGATACAGCCCAAGTGTCCTGGCTCCTAGCCATTCCCCTACTCACCAGCCCTCTAGGGGAAAGTCAGAGCTGGTGTTAACTGTTAATGTGCTATTGCTCACAGTGGGCATGTCCAGACGATCACGGACATTTGGTTCCCTGGGGACAAGTAGCTGCAGCACATCTTGTGCCACAGCTGCTTGTCCCCATAGAACGCCTGTGCCACACAAGTTTTGTCATGCAGCAAGTTACCCAGGGGGTGCTGGGGAGGCTTACCTGGGGTCCTGGGGGGCCTCCCAAGGCTACAGCCACAGTGCTCCTGCTGGGCAGAGCCTTGCAACATGGCTCCAGGCAGCCCAGCTCTGCTTTTCAGCAGCACGTACTACCCAAGCGTGTGTTGCTCCAGTTTTTGGATATCCAGGGGTCAAAAAAACCCATGGGGGAAAAAAATGGAGCAGTGCACGCATGGGCAGTGCACCCTTACAGCTTAGAGAACACCAGACTCTGCGGTATGTGGCATTGCAAACGTGTTTGCGGCGTCACATGTTGCACAACCACACTCGTCTGGACGGACCCAGCATGTTCAAACTTTAACACCACTTAACATTCACAGACTTAGTATGGTCTAAGTGTAACATGCAACTATATCCTAAGATATCTGGGTCAAGTCTACCTCTGCTTTAACTGTGTCAGGCCACTAAGGGCTAGATTGTGCTACATGCACAGTGCTCTTAAAGGACAAGAGGAGACATTATTCCCCGACATGCAGAATTAAAGGGAAGGTCAAAATGTCTCCTGGATCCCCCTTGTGCCATCGTGGTGGCAGAGGTGGCCAATTGTAACACCCCCATTATGGCATGGTCTGAATTTGAGGCTGAAGGGGGAGAGCCAATAGATCCTTCCATTCCCTGCCCTGTCATTTCTGGAGGGAAGAATCTTAGGAGCAGCCCTTGTGCTCCCTCAAAACCCTGTAGCTGCTTGCCAGGTTTATACTAGTGCAAGTAATGTGATCGAGAGAGAAAGGAGTCCTTGCTGATGTCTATGCCTCTCCAGGCCTGTGGCTGTAGCATACACACATGGCTGTGATTATTTTAAGTGACTGCCTGAAGCCTGAGAAAAATGTAGAGGAAATGTGTTGTATAGGTCTGAGGCAATTTAGTCTATAATATCATAAGGGCCATAAACAGGCCATAACAGTTTGTGGGGAGAATGTTGTGGGAGCATGTCAGGACCGCCTTACTTGAGACCCTAGCTTTTATATTACTTCTCTGAGGAACCCTTGAAGCCAGTCCCAGGCACAGCTTTTTTCTAAGGTCAAGACATTTGACTCCCTCATTTTTAAATACAGGACTTCAATTACAGCACTCCATCTTATATCAGTCATCAGATTCTGGATTCTGTAACAGTGGGGGCAGAAGCAGTGACTAGCACTGCAAGGGTGGCTGCCCCCCCACTCCCAGCCTCTGCCTGTCACGGGGCAGGCAGATCATGCTGTGGCAGCAGCAGCCAGGGACTTTTTTTTTACGTCCCTCAAACAAGTGAAAATTCCCCTTTGCTTTCCCTCCATGCTCAGTAGCATGTCCCCTCTCCTACCATGCCCCTGTTCCCCATGATGATTTGGGAGTGGGGGTTGCAAGGGTGGCTGCACCCCCACTCCCAGCCTCTGCCTGTCACGGGGCAGGCAGATCATGCTGTGGCAGCAGCAGCCAGGGACTTTTTTTTTACGTCCCTCAAACAAGTGAAAATTCCCCTTTGCTTTCCCTCCATGCTCAGTAGCATGTCCCCTCTCCTACCATGCCCCTGTTCCCCATGATGATTTGGGAGTGGGGGAAGCTCCAGAGCCACTCCTGTTTGGCTGCATGGGAGCTGAGGTCAGCTGGGGACAGCAGAATTAGTGTTGATGGTGGTTGGGTTCCTTGACCCTGTGCTGCTCCCAGGCTGGTGGGAAACACCCAGGGGGACTAGGCAGGGAGGGGCAACCCACCCACATCACTGCCACTGTCTCTGGCTAGGCCCAGCTGGAGTAGGGCAGAAGCAGCTTTGGATCTTCACCCCCTCCCAGGTCAGCCAGCAACAGTGGCAGCAGTGGGAAGAGGAGGGCAGGGACAGAAGGGGAGGGGACGACCCCCTAAGGAGTGTGCGTGTGTGTGTGTGTGTGGGCGGGAGGGTCCGTACCTGTCTTGGGGACTCAAAAATATCCCTAGCTGCTGCTCCCATGGCATGGTTTGAAAGAGGGGGTACCCCTACTTGTCTTCAAGGATCTCACAGCCAGCTAGAGCTGACTTAGTTCCTAATGGGGATGCTACCCTCTGAAGGAAGAAACCAACCAGAAGCAGATTTCAGGAGGCCAGACAGCTTTTCCAAAACAAGCCATCATTGATCACTCAGCTGGAACACGGCATGCACAGTCCTTAGGTTCTAGCGTCCCAACTCTGGAACCCATGTCACTTCTGTGTCCCAAGGATACAGTAACAGTTTAAAGACAACTTTGGCCTCCTTTGCCTTGGAACTGTGCCTTCCGTGCTGCCATTTCTTCATATGAGAGTCTCCCTCTCTGTCATGAAGACTCAAGACTATCACAGAGTGGTATAATGCCCACCTGGTGTGGGTCTCCAATTTTCCTTTCTTGACCATCTCACTTCCATTTTCACAAATGGACTCCTAATCTGTCATGAGGAATGCAGAGCTAAACAAAACTGGGTTAGAAGCATGAACTAGTCAGGCTGCTTTGTAAAGATGTTGAATCCCTTGACAGTAAAGCCCAGATACTTATGCCTTGAAAGGATGGAGTAGAAAGGAACCTAAATAGGCACATCTACATGTGAAATTAGTGTGCCTGAATAAACTTACCTGTGAAGAAATTAGTGTGCTGGCAGTTTATTGCTCCTGGGTGCAGCATCTACATGTGTGGCCAGGACTGCAGCACATTGAGTCAGGGTGGTACAGCCCCAGCTGGCAAGGTATCTGGGGGGACAGCTTGCCAGCTCAGAGCTGTTCTGCCCCAGCTCAACAAGTTGCAGAGGAGCTGCATTGGGCACAAGTATGTTACAGTGCAGGGATAGCCAGCAGGCAGTCACTACACTGTAACACCCTCATGCTCCAGCCAGCCCCGGTCACCATCTACACATGCGCTGCAGTGGAGTAAATAACTCCACTGTAAGATAACACTTGTGTCTTGTAGTACTATCCTATAGTGGAGTTAATTAGTTTACTCTGGCCTAATAGCACCACATGTGTAAACAGTGATGCCTTACTGCAAAGCTAGTCAGTGAACTCTGCAGTAAAGTGCACAGATAGATGCCCCCAGTGTGATTCTATCCCACCTTCCTGAAGTTCCTGAAAATCCATTGATACTTTTGTATCAACTGCCATCTTACCCTTGAAATTGAGTCACAAATAAGCAGTGAGGAGGAGCCCCAAGGGGACCTTTTGCATTAACATTTTTCCAGCCACTTGAGAAGGGTGGAATACAATCACATCCAAGTTCCTAAACCCATTTAGATACCCAATAATTGGAATAGATTTTTGGACCAAAGTGCTTTCTTTTTGAGAATCAAATTAGCTCATTCTTGGGCTAAAAGCAGCTTTCTTCAGTTTGTGTAGCCCTGTTCAGAAGGCACTGCCATTCATTACATTTCAAATGCTTTATATTTCACCCATTCCAGCTTAATTCTTAGCATTTACTCCAAAATTTAAGGTACATCTGTTAGCCAGGGACAAGGAAACTCTCAGCTAAATCAGCCACCAGAATATTTACTGGGGAGGTTTACACTCATCTGAAAGATGCACCAAAGCTTTTACTGCTTAAACCATAAGTATTACAAAGCTGAAGACTACAGCTCAGTAATAAAACCATGCTGGGGTTGACTTGCAACATGGGGCTGAATTTGCTACATATATTGATGGATTAAGGTACTCAGTACCAACACTAAGGGCATTTATACACATGCATTTCATGTGCCAGAGATCTGGTGAGTCAGAGCAGACTTGAATAATTGAGCCTGCTCTTCATGCAGGCTGACATGCACTGTGCTGCATTGTGTGCAGTTGCATTAGTGGTGAAACACACTATCTTTCATGTGTTTTAGGTTAAAAGCATGCCACCACCATTTTCTCAGCACTGACACACATTTTGCCACTTACATAACTGCATGCTTTTAAAATCACACAGTACTGCAGCGCAAGCATATGTACAAATGCCTTAGGATTCCTTCTGCCTTTGTCTTATCTGCACCTCTTACCCCCATTCACAAACAGGTGCTCAGATACCACAATGCAGGATAAACGTGTACATACAGGCTAGGGACAGGAGTTATACATAAACTGGTTTAAGTGATCAGAAACTGGTTTAAACCTGTAATAGAACAGAAGTTCAGTGCACATAAACCAGCTTCAAAATGGCTGAAACTGGTTTAAGATAATCCCCTCCACAGAAGACATACCAACTATAACACTATTGTTTCAGAGTGGTACAAGCAGTTGTTTCTGTGGGTATCTGAAGAATATTGTGCTCTGGCAAGAAAAGCTTGCAAAATTAATCCATGATGCATATTTCAAGCAAGCAGTTCAGTGGGCTCAACAGACCAGTAAGTATGCCTGTGAGATTCTGAAATGCCATTCCACAGATGAGGACACCACAAAGCAAACGGGCAGAGTGGCTTGGTCAGGGTCAGTCAGTGGTGAATCTGAGCACAGCCCAGTAATTCTGGCTTACCAGTTCCCTACTGCATTAGACCACAAACCTAAAGTGGGGGTGAGCTTGTAGAATGGAATGAACAGGCAACATTTCATGCTGCAAACATAGATATGGTTTGGTGAATTACATATAATCTAAGAAGGGCCCGACAGTTGATTGGAGGAAAGGTCTCTTGCCATGATTCCCTGCCCACCTGCCAGGCTGGTAGGTCAGGGTGTTCTATGAAGTGACAGCTTCTAACATGGATGGCCATTGGCTTCATTACTGAGCAATAGGCCTGTGAGAAGTGTCTAGTATTCGCTTCGAATTCGGCCAATTTGGGGGACAGTGATTCGATTTGGTGATTCAAATCACTGTCCCAATTCGATTCGGCTGCTGCTGAATCATCTGAATCTCTGAATCACACAGGCCCCATTCTCCGCCCACTTTCCATGGCTGCCCTGCCCACCCCAGCTCCTGGCTCTTTGAAGAAAAAAAAAAAGCCCCCACTCACTGGCTGCTGCCAGGTGGGGGGTGGGGCATCCCCATTGCCCCCCACTGCACCACGTCTCTGCCATGAGCCCCCTGACCGCCCCCCATCCCAGCCCCTCCCGGCTGCCCCACCCAGCCCCCGCTCCTGGC
>NW_005842863.1:269948-271819 GCF_000455745.1 Alligator sinensis
GAGAGAGAGAGAGAGAGGGGGGAGCAGAGGGGCTGGGAGAGCAGGCAGGGGATTCGGCCACTGAATCAGGCTGAATCTCCTCCAAATTGAATCAGCACCCGAAGCTTCACACAGCCCTAATGAGCAAGTTATGAACACATGGGTTAGCTGTCATCCTTCATATAAAATTTAACACAATTACACGTGTTCTTGTTTTTTATTTCCTGTAGCAAGTTTTTTGCTTTAGTTGGTCTCTTAAATTTCCCTTTCACATGGGTCTCATGTTTACTTCCCTCACATTATTCCTTTTTCCTGATTCATGTTAGCTCTTTGGTTGTAATAAGCTGCTAATGGTAACACATCAGAATTTCTGCAGTTCCTGAAGCTGAGGTTCTGGGGATTACTACTGAGAGCCAATTCTGTAATTTTATGGGTGGTATTTAAAACCTCAGAAATGGTGGAGAAAGCTTATCAACTGAAGCAGCAGGAGCTCTGGTGGCATGAAAAGCTGGAGCCAGAGGATTGCTTAAGACATCTTCTGCCAGAAAGGTACAGTTTGTAGAAAGAATTTACACCGTAGCATTCTTTTTCCAGATCCCCCATCAGCCTGTACCTTTGCCAATCTTCAGATGGAGCTCCAAGTCCCAAACTACCAGAGCTGATCCTACCCCTTGGCTGCCCCCATTCCCAGCTGGCTTGCCCTGTTTTGTTCTCCTTTACTACCCCATTGCCAGTTTTGGCCCTCATGGGGACTTGGCACAGAGCAAAGACCAAAGGAGTGAGGGAAAGAAATAATTTTAAGGTCCACTGAAAAGGAGAGGAGAGTCTGACAAACTGAGTTTTCCAGCCAGCAGCAGATACAGCACTATCTGAAAGGAAGGAACTTACTGGCAGGGATAAAACCAGACAGCATGGTGAGCCCCAAGCAGTGGCTATCAACCTTTTTAGATTTGAGGCTCCCTTCATTAGATCAGAGGTACACCTCATTAGATGCAAAGCAACTCTTGGAAAATACTAGCTCCTAGCTTTTACTCATGTTTTGACTATGGAAAATGAATACAGCAGCTTTTCTGTTGCAAAGAATTCAGAAAGACCACAACAGGCTGGCATGTTTTTAACACTATGGATTCCTATTTGTAATCTCAAGGTTTATCTTGTGAATCATATTGGCACACTTAACAGTGCTAACATTGCATAGTGCCCTGGGGCACCCTTGAAAGGATCTCAAGGCATCCTAGGGTGCTGCAGCACCCTGACTGAGATTTACTTGTTCAAAGGAACCATGTAGAACTTGGTGTGTACACCAGATTTAGAAATCCTTAATGTTTAATGGGCTTTATTCACTATTGCTGTGTCCTTTGAGCAGACATTTACATCAGAGAAAAGTGGGTGCAGAAATTTATCCTTACATCCACACCTTTTTTCTTGTCCAGATGCAAGTGGTTACTCTTGTAAGTGTTATAAATTTGTGAGGGTACTTATATCTTTCACACTTACCGTAGAGACATGTGGCCAGATTGCACCCCATCTCCACAAATGTATTTAGAGATCTGAACTCCCACCTCAATGAAATGCATTTCATTGATGGATATGTGCCTAAGCAAGAGTTAGACATGCAAATAAGTTTTTTGGATCTAGCCCCTAAATCCCATTTAAATTGGACATCTCAACAAATGCTTAACAAATACTACAAATACCAAACACCTTATTTGGTGCCAGATGTGCAAGAGGTTAGATCTCATTCAGTTACTTAAATAAGGGCCAGACTATGGTCCTATTGATATGGCCCTTATTTTTTGTCTCTCTCTTTTTGAGTATATACACATTTCCATAGTTCACACACATATTTACATTTCTCATTTAGCAATACAAACGTATACCAGAGATGTACT
>NW_005842863.1:271850-275485 GCF_000455745.1 Alligator sinensis
CTAGATGGGGCTATAGGAGGAGGATGCTGTAGTAAGAACCATAGGCAATTTACCATCATTAAATAGATTTGCTTGTTTGGTATCCTGGCCTATGTGGAATCTTTATTTTAAAAAGATCGACCATAATAGCAGTGTGCAGCACCTGTAATCTCACCACGGGAAGGGAAGCAGGCATGCTTTCCAAGCCAAAATGCATAGCCTTTTACCAGGAAAAAAAACATTGTATCCCTTCAATTGTAAACTCTGGGTGAATGTGCTTATACATTCAGAGCATGAGGCAGATGGCAACAAACCACATGCTTGTGGAATATCCCACTTTTTCCACATTTGCATACTCAAAACCACTTTTGGTGCCCGTGGTTTAACCTCTGTTTCCCTAACTCCTGCTTATGAGTTGAGTGGTCACATGTCACCATGTTGAGTGGGAAACTGTGTGCAGGGGATAAGGAGGTAGAAGTGGTTCCATATGGTGAAAGAACGTCGTATGCCAAAGTGTTAAAAAAGGAAAAGAGAACAGTTTTTGAAAAGATTAAGAACTTAAAATGCTAGTTGTAGATCAATCTATACGAAGGAAATGGTTGTCTATATATTAAAGGCAGATTATAATTTGAAATATTAATAATAAAGCTTTCAGTGTTTGGAGCAAGCAGGGATGGCAAATACACCGTATTGCAAAAATTCTCTCTCCACCCTTCTGTGTGAAAGTCAGGTTGAAGACTGCAGGCAGAGTTTGACTTTGGGACTGTCAGACTCCTAGATGATAGAGAGGAGCTAGTTTTAGTTGTACTTTTAACAACTGATCAGAATTATAGAATCATGTCATGCAATAGTTCCTTTCTTACTCATTAATGGAGGAGCAATCAATGCATTTTGTCCTATGCTCAGCCCACAGAAACCCAGTATCCTTTCATACTTCAGAAAATCAACAAAAACTAGCACAGTGCCCCGCAAGAAAAGTGGCAAATGAGAAACATATTTGTTATAGTGCTTGTGAAATACAGGAAGTATTACAAAGTTACAGGACAGGCAATGGGAGTCAGTCTTTCATCTTACCAGCTCAAATCCAATGCAGATCAACAGCTATCAGAGATAATTACAGACTGATGGGTTTTCTGGTGCTTTGTATACTAGTGACATCAGTCCTGGAAGCCACCACCACACTTGCTACTATTTCTGGCAGCTTCAGCTTAAGAGGTCAAGCCAAAAAATGACTGACAGAAGGTTTACTACCCTTCCATCGCAAGAGCATGGTCCTGCAGATCAGGGGTGAGGAATGCTGGCGGGGCTTACATTGCAGTATGTAAGCTTGCATATTGCTGCCATACCATATGCTTTCATGAACGAATAGATTTTTCAGTCATCAGAAGTGACTAGCAATTTGCAGCATCTTAACTTTGTCTGTATTGCAGGAGATAATGAGAAGGCAACTAATTTTTAAGGACTGTCAGAACCTGTTGAATATCAAGCACCCCTAGGACGTTATCAGATGGGCATTCAAAATCATAGAACACTAATGTTGTCCAAAGGTCTTTGTTTTTGCTGGAAGTGAATCATGCAAATTGAACCAAATCCTAAACAGTCCAAAGACAAAACTAGCAGAAGTGGATACATTCCCTGTGACTGAGAACACAGATGATTGGAAGTTTGAGACTAGAATTGCTTTAAAAGCTGATTTGACAGAGGCAATATGCTGCTGTGAAGTAATTAGCTCTGTGTTTAACTGGAGGTGGCCATTGTGTTAAGTTTTGCCTGTCCATCACCCAGGCAAAATTCCCATTCCATTGAAATCAAAGAGTTTTCCTGATTCCAATTTGGTTGGTTATTTTAGAGCCAAATCCAATTCTCATTGAAGTCAACATAAAGATTCCTACTGACTGTCATGGGAGATGGATCACACCCTCAGAGACTTGTTTTTGCACAGTCAGAGCTCTGCACATCATTAGTTCAGAAGTGGAAGTGGAGTGGATTGGACTGGATGGTGGAGGAAACAGAAAGACGGTCACCAGTCAAGAATTGATTCAGCTTGTGCCAAGGTAGCACAACTTAGCACACCTCATCCTGTGAAAGGGGATTGGGTTTCTTACAGCAGGTCTGAAACTTTCCCTGAGGCAGGTTTTAACCCACAGATTGGGCAAAAAACTTTCCATTTCACTAGATATCCCATCACAAACCTGTTCTATATTCTAAAAGCCTGCTGGTGGGTGGCTTTCAGTTTACTTCCTCCCCACACACACACTGACTCTCCCCTTTGCTGCCAAGTCAGAGAGAAGAAAAATCATACGCTTGCATTCACCAAGTGATCTCCGAAGCAACTTAATACTGGGTCAAGTCTTCCATGTCTTATAAATCGGTTTCGTTCTGTAGATTGTTTACCCACCACTTCTAGTGTGTCTCCAATAAATTAAAATCTGCTGAAGTGGTAAAATGTACGAAAGATACTGTGTAGACTGAACAGAGGAGCCATTCTTCTAAGAGGAAGTAGGAAAGTCAATCATAAAATTTTGAAAAATTATGCAATAACTCTGTAGTTATTGCCCATCTGTATTCATTACAATGATCTACTTCACAGACATATAAATAGAACTGGCAAGTAACAGACATGCTGTTTGCCTCCAGACATGGCACTGGGCTTCAGTAAATGAAATTCAATTAGAGACAGAAAAAAGTGTTGTGAGCATTTATCAATATGTTGTACAAATTACTGCTTTCTCTTTTAGTTTAACTTTCCCTTGTGCTTTGCTTTTTTTTCCTAAGGACAACTGTGGAGAAAAGATGACAAAGTTTAATTGCTTCACTTGCAGGGCAATCCTGATACACTGCATGACTTCATTCTCACTAGGCAGCAAGTTCCATAAATCACACCTACTGAGTGAACCCATTAGTGCTCCAATAAGACAACTTTGTGCCTAATACTCTCCAAGCAGGGACCACACAAAACTAAGACTGTAAAATTGCCATTGACTCATAGAGGTTTTCATAACATGTATTAGGTTCAAAAGGACTTAACTTAGGTGGTTTTTAATCATGTTTGGGCATAAGCAGTCTCTTGTTGATTCAAGATGACATCTATTTAAAAAAGCAGTATATAGCTGGCAATACTCTCTTCCCTCCAGATCCCACAGAAATTTAAAAAAAAATGCTAGTGAAATAGAACAGTATCATTTCAGAATGCTAGGTCAGGCAAGGAGCAAGGCATCTTCCTAGAATAAAAAGCCCTATGTTTTGTATGATGGGAGATTTTGTTTGAAAAGAAATAGAAGTAGAATACAAACATAGTGAAAGAAAACACTCCCATTGGAAATAAACTCAGATTAGACAAACATCTTTTTGGGTTAATTTGGACAGAAATGGATCCTGCCTAGATGCTCTCTTGCAATTCCTGTTACTCAATGACTATGTTGGACCAGCTCCTCAGCTGATGTGTATTGACACAACTCCACTGAAAAAAATAGAGCTGAACCATTGGCTAGATCCAACAAAATGCTTACACCAACTGTTTAGCATCTTGCAAATAGTGATCTCCCTGTCCCAGGGGAGCAGGGATGCCGGGAGACCCCCGTGGCGGCAAAGGGGCCCGCTTACCTCCCGCAGGGCCGGAGGAGCCAAAAGGAGTCCACGCGCCGGGGCGGGCCGTC
>NW_005842863.1:275736-296586 GCF_000455745.1 Alligator sinensis
CGGCCCCGCGGAGCCGACGGTGAGGGTAACCGCGGTGTCACCGGTAGGGGCAGCAAAGAGGCCAGCAGCACCCCGGAGAGGGAGGGGCCAAGTCAGCGGCTCTGGTGGAGGTACGCCCGGCCTGAGGCCCGCTGTTGATGGCCAGAGGTTTGAGGCAAGAGGGGGGCAAGGCGAGGACGGAGTAGAGGCCAGAATAGGAAGACCCTAAGGTGGCGAATGGCTGGGGTGTAGGGGAGGATGGAGCCCCAAGATTGCCCGCGGAGGAACATGTCAGCACCGAGGGATACCCCAAGGGAAGACCCCCCCCCACTGAAGATGTCATCAAAGTCGTGGCAGGCGAGTTTTAGGGTCCCCCTTGATACCAATTGGGGTAAACTTCGGGGCGCATCAGCAAAGCCCGGGTAGGTGAGATCTGGGGCCCGGGTGAAAGCGGCGTGTGATCTCCTGGTTGAGCGGCGGTGGGTACACTCCCACTGAGGATTTCTCCCATATTAGTTGCAGGGCAGGATAAACAGACTGAACTGAAACATGTATTTTAGGGTAACTGCTCCACATTTGCCTGAAGGCCTCACACTAAACCCACCGCTATAAGGTCCTGAATCAAAGAGACTATAAGGAGTTGAAGAATAGATCCAAAGACATTCATGGGCTTCAGATGAGGACCCTCATTACCTACTTCCAGTAATGTGATATACATCTCTGCATTTTCATGAACTCAGCTATTTCTTTGCATTATGACATATCTCTGAATAATAACATATCTCCCCCATCCCCAACCCGTGCCCCAGGCAAGGCTACAAATGAAACAGTGGGATTGGATCTTACATGCTGCCTAAATAATGTCCTTGCATTTTGAAGGAATAAAACAAAGGATTTACATAATCAGGCTAACATGTGAACCAACTGAAATTACAAAGTAGTGCTGGATACATTCCTTTAGCATTCAAACCACAATTAAAAAAAACCCTCCAGTATATTACAAGGGTCTGACTGAAACTCACAAAGGCTGGGAAACAGTGTTATGTCTAATACAGTGTCCTTAGCTTACCCCAGAGAAAAAGGGTGAAGTACACACATGCTATTGACTGCTTTTTGGTGAGTGCCGTCATGCTTAGTTACAGGCTGAATCAATGTCAACTTTAACCCTTTTTCTAAGGTTTGCATGGCTTAAATTAGTAGCCTTTAAAAAAAATACCCAACACAGTCCTATAATGGAAGTCTTGCAAATACTAAGTTATTTGCACACTGGCTTTACTGACTTCAGGGCTATTCATATGAGGGAAACACACCAGTGTTTGTAGAATGAATGCATGTTTGAAAGTTCCCTCCTGTGCTCTGAACTGGCTGCCAATCTGACCACCTTCACATTGTGCTTGTTATTCTGTCCATCTACAGTACCTATATAACCACTGTTGTCACAGTATCCAAGTTCCTCATTCTTTAAAACCATAGCAAATTAGGGTTGGAAGGGACTTCAGGAGGTCATCTAGTCCAAACCCCTGCTCATAGTAGGACCATCCCCAACTATTGTCCTACCCAAGGTTTTATTTACTCAGGTCTTAAAAACCCCCAGGGATGGAGGTTTCACAGCTTCTCTGGGGAACCTGTTCCAGTGTTTTACAACCCTTGTTGTGAGGAAGTTTTTCCTTATATCTAATCTAAACTTCTCTTGCTGCAACTTGAGACCATTGCTCCTTGTTTTGTTATCTGCCACCAGATGACAGTGAGTAGAGTCTTGCTTCATCCTCTCTGGAACCACCATTCAGGTATTTGAAGGCTGTTATTAAATCCCCACTCAGTCTTCTCTTCTCCAGGCTAAATAAGCCCAGTTCCTTCAGCTTCAGCTCCCTGATCATTTTTGTTGTCCTCTGCTGGACTCTCTCCAATTTGTCCACATCCTTTCTGCAGTGGGGGGCCTGAAACTGGACAGAGTCAATGCATCTACATGAGACGTTTACTGCATAGTTGACTAATTAACTGTGCAGTAAATGTCTTGGCATCTACATGTGCACCCCTCTTAGGCCACAAAAAACGAATAAACTCCGCAGCAGGGTAGTACTTGTTTTTTAATGTGCAGCAGCACATGTGTAGATGCTGACCTAGTTGGCTGGGGCACGAGGTTTCTCAGTGCTGAGGCACCCTGAGCCCCAGCCGCTGCTCCCCATTTCCATGTGCTGCCAAGTGGCTGCCTGGGGTGGAGTGTCTCCAGAGAATAAATTCTGGAGTTTATTCCTGAACATTAATCGCATGTATAGATGCACCCAGTACTCCAGATTTGGCCTCACTAGTGCCAAATAGAAGGGATAATCACTTCCCTTGATCTGCTGGCAATGCTCCTATTAATGCAGGCCAGTATGTCATTAGCCTTCTTCATAACAAAGGCACACTTTGGCTCTCATTTAGCTTATTGTCCACTTTGTAACCTGCAAGTCCTTTTCTGCAGAGCTGCTGCTTAGCCTGCCAGTCCCCAGCCTGTACCGGTGCATGGGATTGTTTCGTCCAAGACTTTACACTTGTCCTTATTGAACCTTATGAGATTTCTTTTCATCCAGTCCTCCAATTTCTCTAGATAGTGTCATTTGCAAACTTGCTGAAGGTGCACTCTATCCCATCTTCTAAGTCATTGATGAAGATATTGAACAAAACCAGCCTTAAGACTGAACCCTGGGGCACTCCACTGGATACTGTCTGCCAACTAGACACTGAGCCATTGATTACTACCCTCTGAGCCTGACAATCCAGTCAGTTTTCTATCCACCTTACAGTTCATTCATCTAACCTATACATCCTTAGCTTGCTTGCAAGAATGTTGTGGGGCATCATATAAAAAACATTGCTACTGTCAAGGTATATCCCATTCACTGTTCTTCCTACATCCACAAAGCCAGTTATCTCATCCTAGAAGGCAACCATGTTGGTCAGGCATGACTTGCCCTTGGTGAATCCATGCTGGCTGTTCCTAATCACCTTCTTCTCCTCCAAGTGCTTAGAAATGGATTTGTTGAGGACCTGCTTCATGATTTTTCCAGGGACTGAGGTGAGGCTGACTGCTCTGTAGTTCCCTGGATTCTCCTCCTTCCCTTTCTTAAAGATGGGTGCTATATTTGGCCTTTTCCAATAATCCAGAACCTCTCCCAATTGCGATGAGTTTTCACACATAATAGGCAGCAGCTCTGCAATCACATCAGCCAACTCCTTTAGCACCCTTAGGTACATTGCTCCAGCCCCATGGACTTGTACACATCCAGCTTTTCTAAACAGTCTCTAACCTGTTTTTTGTCATTGTTTGCTGGTCACCACATCCCCAAACTGTGCTGCCAGCTGCAGTAGTCTGGATGCTTGTGAAAACTAAGATGAAAAAGGCACTGAGTACTTCAGACTTTTCCAAGTCATCTGTCATTTGGTTGCCTCCCCTGTTCAGTAAGGGACCCTCACTTTCCTCTTGTTGCTGACATACTTGTAGAAACCCTTCTTGTTGCTCTTCATACCCTTTGCTATAGCTGCAACTCCAATTGTACTTTCACCTTCCTGATTTCATCCCAGCATGCTTGAGCAATACTTTTATACACCTCCCTAGTTGTGTGTCCAACTTTCCACTTATAAGCTTCCTTTTTGTGTTTTAGCTCACTGAAGAGCTCCCTGCTAAGCCAAGCTGGTCTTAGTCTTCCTGCACATCATGATGGTTTGTACCTGTGCCCTCAGTAAGGTTCCTTTAAAATACAACAAGCTCTCCTGGACTCCTTTCCCCCTCAGATTGGCCTCCCAGGGGATCCTATTCATGAGTTCCCTGAGTGAGTCAAAGTTTGCTTTTATGAAATTCAGGTTCCTTACTCTGTTGCTTTCCTTTCTTCCTTTCCTCAGGATCCTGAACTCAATCCCACTGCCCAATTTGCCACCCATTACTGCATTCCCCACCAATTCTTCCCTGTTTGTGAGCAGCAGGTGAAAAAAAACATGGCCCCTAGGTGGCTGCTGCAGCACTTGCATCAGGAAGTTGTCCTTGGCACTCTCCAAAAACTACCTGGATTGCCTGTGCACTGCTATGTTGCCCTCCCAGAAAATGTCAGCATGATTGAAGTCCCCCATGAGAACCAGGGCTTGTGATCTGGAAACTTCCACTAGCTGTTTGAAGACAGCCTCATCGCCTTCATCCTCTTGGTCTGGCAGACTCCCACCATGATGTCACCCTTGTTGCTCTCCCCTCTGACCCAAACCCAGAGACTTTCAACAAGCCTATCTCCAGTTTCATACTGGAGCTCTGAGCACTCATACATAGCTCTTTCACATCAAGCAAAACTCCTCCTCCTCTTCTCCCCTGCCTGTCCTTCCTGAACAATTTGTACTCATCCATGACAGTGCTCCAGTCATGTGAGCTATCCTACCAAATCTCTGTTCTTCTAATCACATCATAGTTCTACGTCTGTGCAAGGACTTCCAATTCCTCCTACTTGTTTCCTAGGCTCCATGCATTTGTGTACAGATACCTGAGGTAACTAGCTGATTGTCCTTTGTAAGTGAAAGAGGGTTATCAGATTGGTTTGCTTACTTTCCTGGTCGAACTAGGTGCATGCTAGCCCTTAGGTCCCAGCAGGTATCTTATATCTGATGTTCAACAGCACATCTACCTTACCTTGCCTGTCACAACTGATGTAAAGGTAAGTGCACCCGTCTGGTTTGGGATAGGCGCTCTCTAGCAGCCTTAGAGCGCACACCCAGTTCAGACCATGGGGCGTGTTTCCGCAACTTGGATGTTGGGCTGCATTCACTCCCAAGGGAAGCCCTGACACTGCCTGCCACAACTGGTCTTCCTTTCAGTAGCGGGACTCTCCCACATGGGATCTCACGGATCGGGTGCTGCCCTTTGTGGGCTTCCTTGGGGCTCCACCTCCCCTACACCCCAGCCATAAGTCAGTCCGTCAAGATGACCAGGTGACAGATCGCCGGTCTGTCTCTTTGATGTTCTCTCTTGCTCTGGTCCCCTCTTGCCCGTCCCTCGGTGCCTCTCTTTGCTCTGGATGTCTACAGGGTGTGGGACCAGTCCTGCCTCAATGTCCGTTCTGACCTTGCCCTCAGGATGTCACATTCCATGGAGCTGCCTCCGCTCCTCTCCTTGACCCTGCGGGTCAATTGGGGATGCCTTCCCCAGTTCAGGCCCCGGATGCCCCTCAAGTTGATAACATAAAACAGATGAAGAAAAAGAAGATAAAAAGGAAAAGAACAGTAGGGGTTCGGGCCTCAGCCCACTCCACTCACGGATCTGGCGTCTGTGGTTGTCAGGATCCCTTGATGCCATCCTCCTTAGCCCTGCTATCCCGATGGCCAGGTGTATACTCCTTTAAGGGAGCTGGGACCCTTCCTGTGGGTCCTCATCCGGTCCCCCGTGGGGCTGGTGATCCCGTCATTGCGAGACCTGGGGAGCAGCCTCGCTTC
This sequence comes from Alligator sinensis, assembly GCF_000455745.1. Lineage (NCBI taxonomy): Eukaryota > Metazoa > Chordata > Crocodylia > Alligatoridae > Alligator > Alligator sinensis. The sequence goes on from NW_005842863.1 coordinate 281,167, forward strand.
CTGTCTCTGACTTAGCTGCTGCCCGCTTTGTTTCCCTGACACCAGCTTTTAAATTGGCCGGGTGGTGGTTTCTGATGATGTCATCCGCTGGCGCCACTCCCACCCACAAATAAAAGCAGCTGATGAACCATGCCAGCGGCTCTTCTTGGCACTGTGCATCTTTTCCTAAGGGAGGTAAGTGAGCCCCTTCCATAGAACTTTTGGGTTCTTCTTTTTTGCAGCTCACCCCAGCCTCATGTCCCACCATGGGAGAGTGTTTCAGGACCTCCGTTTGTATCCCCCTGTGACAGTAAGTAAAGAGGGAGGCTTGCTGGCCTGAACCCCTGGTGACCCTTGGCTAATTGATGTTCGTTGCACACTATGACCTACTTTAGGGTCACAGGCAGGTAATGCCAATGGGTCTGAAGACTTGACCTTGACTCTGTCCACAGGTGCTAATTCCTAGCTTTCTATAGCAACATATTGCAAGTTTTGGAGATACTGCAACTTAACTGCTGACAGCCATGGGACCCTTTGTCATAGTATGTTCATTTTGCTCAAAGAAATATCCAGAGGTTGGTAACAGCGTACTGGTCCCAGGATTCCCCCTAATCTCTGGGCCTGAAATGCAACCATTCATGGTTAGTTGGGCCCCTCGGGACTGGCTCAGCTGCAGCTTCCTCTTCCTGGTGCCAGCCTGGCCCGGTTTGAGGGGCACACGGCAAAGCTGTGGTTTCCACTTTCCTCTGCCGGCCTGTCGCTAGTCCCAAGCGTCACAAGGCTCAGCTGCCAATTCTTCTCGTCAGTGCCAACTCAGCTGGGCCCATCACATTCTGAGCAGCATGCAGAGAAGCAGCGGCTGGGCAGGCTTTTCTGCATGCTGCTTGGGATGAGATGGACCCAGCTGGGTCAGCACTAGTGAGAAGAAGCAGTGGTTGAGCCAGCTGAGATGCATGCAGCTTCCCCACACTGCTTGGGATGGGCTGGGATGGGCCTGGCCAGGTTGGAACCAGAGGGGCCAAGCTGCAACTGAGCCTGTGCTGAGCAGCACATGAGGAAGCAGCACACGGTTCAGTTGGCTCAGTCGCCACTTCTCTTTACCGGTGCCAAAATGGCCGGGCCCATCCCATCCCAAGTGGCACGCAACAAAGCTGGCCCAGCCACTGCTTCCCTGCATGCTGCTCAGAATGCGATGGGCCCAGTTGAGTCAGCACCAGCAAAAAGAAGTGGAGGCTGAGGCATGTGCCGCTTGGGACTAGATGGGCCAGGCTGGGAGAGGTAAGTGTGCAGCTGTTCCCAAAGCCCTGGGGGCTTCTGCTGTGGCCCAGGGGACTCCACCCCACTTGTTTTGTGCCCACTGTGCACAGAGGCTTGGCTGGAAGCCTCCCAAGCCCAGCATCCTGCTCCTGCCAGGCAGCATCCTCTCATGGGCAGGGCAGTGCCCCATCCCATGGAGCTGTGTGGGCTAGGCCAGGCTCCACCTTGGGTGCTGCTAGGGACCCAGCTGCGGCCTGAGTCTGTGGAGCTCTGGGGCAGCCCTCGTTCCCTGCCCAGCCCCCCCTCTCCTCCAGCTGCCACCTTCCAAAGGGCCTGGTCTGGTTGGGCTAGCCTACCTGTCGTACCTCCCCCTGCACCTGCCTCTCCCCCTCTATGAAGTTTTTTTATTCATTGTCTCCAGGTTTAGAATTTTTAGAAAATCTGGTATTTACCATAAAAAATGTTTATGATGATTAACTATATTAATAATGCAGTGCGTCCTGCCATATATCCACCTCCCACCCCAGTTTTGGGTTTTTTTGGCATGCCAGCACTCCAGCACCTTACAAGGTAGACATTGTAGGTTTTTTGGCAAAACGTTGCCTACCTGTGACCTAGACCACATGACAGAGTGTAACTTCCAGTTCCAAGGCCATACTACCCCCTCCTGATAATCCCTCTGTGACATCTTGGATCTGGGCTCCAGGCAAGCATTATTTATGTAGTGAATTTATGTATTTATCTAGAAAACAGCGCTGTGAGCAAGGGAAGTGGCATCTTCTTCATCTTACAGATGTGGTTAAGGGGTATAGATACAAAATGCTTACATAAATACCTACTTCCCATTGAATTCAATGGGACTGAGGTGCCCAATTGCCTTTGAGGAGGATCTGTTCCTAAGAAACTTGCTCAAGATCAAATAGGAAGTCAGCAACAGAATAAGGAAGTGAACCAATGTCTGCCAAGTCCCAGATTGGTGCTTTAATCCCTTGAGCCATCTTTTATCTCCCATCCCTTATCAGGCTATTAATTTAATGAATTCTGAGCTAAAGCAATGAAGAATAGAAAAAGAGATATGAAAAAAAAGAGGGGAGGGAATGACTATAATTATTTATAATCTGTAGATTCGTGCAGAGTTGTGCAACCTTGCATTCCATATGAGCCTGATTATCTTTGTGAAGGCCCATTTACATCACTGGCAGCACAGACGAGCTTTGTATGTTTTGTGATCCATTCAAGGCTCTCTTTAGACTGCCGTAGTGGTGCAGAAGGACAGTATCTTAAAAGAGAATTAGCTCCTGTAATTCAAACAACAGATTAATGCAATTCAAGTGTGACAGGATTATTTAGTACCACTTTCTCCTGGAGTGGAATCATAGTACTTGTGAGTATGAGAGCAGCTCCAAGTACTCAAGGTCTGCTTGAAGTAAGGAAACAAAAATGTTTCTTTTAAAGCAGAATAATACAAGTTCAATTTTTAAAGCAAAGCTTCACGTTCGTTCTGGGTTGCACTGAATTTGCAGGCTAATTCTTTTAGTATACTTAGGTCATTTATGCACAATGCTGGGCAAAATTCTGACATCCAGATGTGCACTAGAAGTACATACATATTGGTTTTTCCAGTTTTAAATGGCTGTGCATGAGCTACAGCTTTTCGTATGTGTGTCTCTGTCTTTTTTATTTTTTTTTGGCAAAGCAGAGAGGATGGCTTACTGCCAACTTGAGAGGGATGTTCAAAGAAGAGCTCTGAAAGTGATCAAGGATCTGGAGCAAACCTCTTGTATGAGGAAAGCTTGAAAAGCTAGGGATTGGTTATTTTTGAAAGGGGAGGGATACAAGGGAACTAGATACCTATAACATGATGAATGGTCTAGAGAAGGCAAACTGGGAGTTACTATCCTCCCAGTCTCAGACACAAGAACAAAGGAGAGAGATAAAAGGCAAGATATTCAAATCTGATAAGCGTTAACATTTTTCTTTAAATACAATGCGTAATTAGATAATGGAATTGGTTGCTACAAGATGCGACTGATAGCAAGAATTCAGTAAGTTTTATATAGGCAGTAGACACTTGCATAGATAGCAACAATCTCTGCAGCTATCTTTTAGTTAATGCCAACACATTTTGGAGGTGTCAGGAATCCTACATGCAGTTTAATGTACCATGGTTTCAAAGTTTTACAGGGTTCAAGTCTAGAAAGCACCACTAGCTCATCCAATCTCATCTCTTCTATATAATAAGCCATTACATTTCACCTGGATCACAGGGATTTCAGTTAGGCATTTTAGTCTTTAGGAAACTATGTGCTATATGGAGAGATTACATTCTACCAATTCCCTCACCAGGGCCAGGAATGGATTAGGTAAAATATGTCCAAATAATCCCAGTAATCCTATTCCCCATGTTGCAAGGTCAAAATTCCACTCAGGCTAACACCCCAGCAAGCCAGCATTGTTAAAGGCATGCCAGCTTTTATAGCTGATGGCATCATACCCAGACACCTTGGATTCTCCAGCCTGAAGGACCAGGCACCCATTCATGGTTGGACTGACTGATGTTCACCTATAGCACAAATCCAAAGCAAGGATTGAGTTCACACTTCTTGATCCCTAGCAAAACACCCTCAGCTGCTCTGCTACCTCATCCATCCATGCTGCAAATGAACATAAATAAAACGGGTCCCTGAAGATCTGACTTAGTGGAAAATTCCTTCCTAACTTCCTATCCACTACTCATTTTATTCCTGATGTCACCAGCAAGACACCCAAGAACAGGGTTTCTCTGCCTCTCCTCAGAGCATTGGTCTCTTCTTTCTCCAGCTTTGGCCAATTTTTGCTGCTTCAGAAGGAGCAAATTAAAAAAAAAGAATGTATCTTGCCAATTATACAGTGGGGAATAAAGTTCCTTCCTAACCCATGAAACCAGCCTGGAGCATAAGATCTGACTATTGTCACCTTAAGGCTGAACTACAAATGTTCACCTCTTATAGAAATGCAGGCAAACCTGTGCTCTTCAAGGGCCATGAAGGAACAGCAGGGCATTCATACAGTCACAGAGACCAAAGCCAGAAAGGACCACCACAAACATCACCTCTGAGTCTCCTGGTTTTGGCTGCTAATAGGTAGGCGAGACCCTGTTTGGCAATTTCTATCACTCAGAATCAGAAATCCTATGTCTGTTCTTTGTTCTGCCATTGACTCACTGTGTAACCTTGAACAAGTTACTAAACCTTTTTCTGCCTCTGATAAATAGGGATCGTGTTTACCTACTTCACAGAGGGCACTGAATTTATGAATGCAAAGCACTGAGACCTTTGGTTGGCAGGCATGACAGATATAATCATAATAAATTTTAAGCAGCAGCATCACGACAGTTGTATTATCCAAGGGTTTTTCTTGGAGGGGGCAGGGCAAGAGACGAATACCAGAATATGGCAGTTAGAGATTTGCTAAATTGCAAGTAATGATTCTAAATGAGAGTTGCTAGTTATTTTCTGTTAAAGTGTTTGCCCCTCAGAAAGTTCAGCCCCTGAGTTATGGGAAGACAAGTCTGAGAAATGCAGCCCTCGTAAAGAGCCTCCCAAATGGTTAAAAGGTACTGTGATTTTTCAAGATAAACATGCTAATAAAGATTAAGTGCTGGGTGCTTTTGGTTACTGTATCTGTGTCTAACTTACTAGAGCAGTCATCAAGGGGGTTTTTCACGTACTTGGGCGGCTGCAATTGTGTACTTGATTTTGGGCCTCTGGGGAATGACAGCCCATGTGAGGTGTTTATTTGGAGCTATGGTCACTTACCCTGCTTGTGCCCTCCTATCTCTTGCTCCTGTGCCCTCCGATTCTTAAGCGAGTCCTCTCTGCCTCCATCCTATTGTTTATATGCCACTGTCTTCTACTCCTGACCTCTCTCGTTTTCCCCATGACACGAGGAAAGCTGGCCATTAGCATCCCTTGTATGCAATTCCCTGGCCATCCTGAAAAGCCAAGTCCCTTGACAACCACCTGCAAATTCCCAGTGCAAACCTCAAGACAACTTCCTTTTCTCCTTATTAATACAGCTAGCCAATGACCTGTTCCAAAGACCATTCCCCTGCCTCTGCAACCAAATGGACAAATTCACTCGTACGAATAGATGCTTCCTGCAGGTTCAGTCCTGTAGGAGTGCATGAGGCCTGAACAGTAAGTCTAAATTTCTCTCAAACCAGGAGAGCCAATTAAGACAAGGGACACAGACACTAATCGGCCAACAAAATCATTGTGCATGTCCTACTGCTGCAGGCACATCCCCAACATGCTCTGTGTACCAGTGAAGAGATGGAACAGTCACTAATAGCAGCTGCAAGCAGCTGACAGAGAAAGAAGGGTCTAGAAGCCTTATCAGGTAGTGTTTACTACATCTTTGTAGCCCAGCTACCTAGCACTTGCAGAGTCTGTGTCTCCATGACAGCCAGTCAAGAAGACTGCATTGAGCAGGGACTCTTCCATGGTTTACCAGCCAGGTAAGCAGAGTAACCTGGTAACAGACTTGAGGGCTTTCCCTTTCACAAAGAAATTTGACATTCGGGGAATTTTGTTTCAAATTGAAGGTAAAAAATCCTGCACCAAGTTTCAAAATGTCAAAATCTTACTCAAAGTGGTATTACTCTTTCCATAGCTCAAATTGCAGAGTAAAACCAACCAGCTTTGTTTCAATGTCCAGGAAGCAGGAAATAAAAGACCAGCATGCACGGTGAAGTCATCAAACCCAAAGCCAACCTGTGCAGTCATCTTTGATAGGAAGGGCTACCATTCAGATCTGGCAATGGAGAGTTAAGCCTCAGTCTATTAACCCCTACTCTTGACCAGCAGCAGCAAGAGCCATAGTCAAACAACTAAGAGTTCCTCTTAAAACTAACATGTGCCACCAGCTGGAGCCCCTTCCTACAAGAATCGCTGAGATTGCCAAATATATTCCCTACGCAACCTTCATAGGCAGTACTTCACTCACCCACAGCACTGAATCTATGTATGAAAAAGGTAAACTTTTCAGCTTGGGAAAGCAATGCAGTAATGCTACTTAACTGACATAAATAAAACATTCCCCTCTACTTCCCACCTGAGTACCATTAGCAGTAGTCTCTTAACTTGGTTCCTCATCCACCTGATGAACAGATGTAATTTAACACGACTTGCTACTTCCCTTTTCCTCCTCCATTACACTACATTCACAGCTGCTGCCAGCTCCCAGAATCCTACCCAGAGCACAGCTGTATCTCATCCTGATGTGCTACCTTTTAACCCAGATAAACTGATTTCAGCTTTATTTAGCCACCAAGAATCACCTAGTGTCACAAACCCTCTTCACTATCACAAAGTCTTTCATAAAAAAGAATTAGTGTGATGGCTGTTGCCTTATGGGCGATACAGCTTGTCGGTAAGGTAGGCCCTCCCCTCAACTCGTCTGCCACGACTTTGCTGTTAAATTATCACGAGAGGGTTTCAGTGGAGATCTTCCCAGAGGGGCTCCCTGACAATGACTATACTCACGGTTGTTAGGTGCGATGTTCCACGGGGCTCCGCCTCCCCTACACCCCGTCCACTTGCCAACCGGTCATGTGCTGGTCTGATGTTAGCCTCAGTCTTGCGGGCTTGCCCCGCGGTCGGCCTCGGGTGGAGGGAAGAGCACGCAGTTGAATAACTTAGTCAGTTTGTGTCCCTTCTCTCTCCATCCCTTGGACTTTCCTCCTTTCCTTTATTTTCTTTTCTTCCTATTATCTTCAGAAATAGTATTCTCCTGGGGAGGAGTGGGATGTGGAGTTGCCTCCTCTTCCCCAGCCATCTACAGGGGACTCTGAACCCCTCCCCTGCTCTACCTCTTCCAGGGGAAGTGCCTGCCTCTCCTAGCCAGCTTCCCGCAGGGAGCTGTTGTACTTGCCCTGCTCTGCCTCGGGTAGGGGCTCAAAGATTTCCCCTGCCTCGCTTGCCGGTGCTGCACTGGCTACAGGGTGCCTCTTCCCACTGGGAGCCTCAGCACGCCAGACGTGCTGCCCTCCAACTTTCTCTCCCTCTGGCTCCCCCTCCCCACGGGTTCTGTCGGGGCTTTTAAACTTTCCCACAGCAGCCATGCTGGCTGCCATGATTGGGCCGGCTGCTTCCCGCGTGGGGAACAGCTGCTTAAATAGTCAGTGTAATTCGCGTGGCCACAGCTGTGTCTGCAGCTGCCACCACGGTCCCGGTTCCTGCGTTGCCGAATCTGCCAGAGGTAAGTTCCCCCCTCGGGGGGGGTCTGTTTCTGGGTTTTGTGCTCCGCAGTGTTTTCCCTCATCTCCTTTCGAGCCTGCGGGGGCGCATCACCGTCACGATTAGGTTCACATTGTATTCTTTAAAAATACTTAACTGTAGTCATAGGCTGACTATCAAATAAAGAGGGAAACTTTCCACTTCAGTTGATTCAGTTCCACTACCCTCTTCCCCCTGAGCAACGTTGAGTTGATATTTTGATAGTTCTCGTAGTGTCATTCAAGGATTTCTGGGTAGGAAGTTTATGGTAATGAAGCTCCCTCTATGGCTGTTCTTCCAACTGTCATCTAATAGATGGGAATGGAGAACTCTACCCTATAGCTTCAGGGGACAGGACTTTCGACATTTGAAATGTTATTTTGAATGCAAAGCAAAGGTGGCAGTGCAAGTTTCCACACATCACTCTGTGACTTTGCCTCCACACTGCTCTGGAAGGGGCTGTTCCAGGGAGTTTTAGAGGCATCATCTCTCACAGTTGTATTATAAATTTCACAGTATTCAGGGCTTTTAAAGCCCCAGTTCCTGGAGACAGGCTTATATGAGAATCTCTGCTTTCATTAAGTTTCTATTCCTCCTGCTTGCAAAAAAGGCTCAAAACTCAGAAGACAAATAAAAACAACTCTGAACATCACTTCTTAAAATGTCACAATTTTAAGACAATCTCATGACCTTCAGGATGCCTGACTCATTACTGTGGAGTTGCTGGGGACAGTAGTACTGGGAGTTCACTTTATATTGGGTTCAACTGTTAATCTATCCTCTGAGACAGCTAAGAAAAATGCCAGTTGTTGGGGGGAGGTTGTATAATGCATCTGTGCCCACTGATGCCTCATAAAGAGCATGTACCTCTCACAACTAAAGCCAGAACTTGAACAACAAAGATATTTTGTTTTCAATTAGTGGTAACCTGGGCTGGATATTATTTGAGTCACTGAGAACCTAGTCTGCTTTTGATTACAGCTAGCCCAATGCCAAAATTTCATACCAAAGTGGAAAGAAAAATTGAAATCTTAGGGAAAAAATGTTAAATTAAATATTCCAAATATTCTTTTCAACTCAATTGAAATATTTTATTTTGATTTAATCAAAATGTTTCATTTGAATATCACTTTTATAAATATAAATGATGTCACAAGGAAATACTTTACAAATTTTGTGCAAAAAACAAGTCTATGAAACACCGTGTTTCTGAAAAATATTTGAATTTGGTGAAATCTGCATTTTTCTAAGGACATCCTTTTGACTATTTCTCCCTTTTACTTTGAAGCAGAAGCCAGGACAGGGTTGCACCTTAGAAACTAACTGTTTCAGACAGGTATAAGCTTTTGTAGGTGACAGATAGCTTATGCCTCTCTGAACCAATTAGCCCAGGACCAGGCTCTGGGTGGCTGCAGCAAGAAGGGCCCAGCAGTAGTGTGTGTGTTGGGGGGGTGCTTTCCCCCCCATGCCCAGCAGGCAGCTTCTGCCCAGCTACTACCGCTGCTCAGTGTGGGCGGGCAAGTCTGGAACAGGCACAGGGTGGGCCAGGTTGGGGCTGTGTGGGTTCTGGTTAGTTCAGAGCTGGTCCACTCCCCTGGGCTGAGTCTGGAGCAGGTGTGGGGCATGATGGGGTTGGGGCTGTGTGTACGGGTCCCAGTCAGTACCACTGGGCCAGGGCCAGTGGCAGTGGCTGCCAGATGCCACTGCCACCACCTATGCTGCCTAGAAAGGCAGGGCAGGGCTGGGGCTATGCGCTGTTGGCAGCAGCTCATAGGGTTTGGACTGTTGTCAGAGGCAGGTGCTGACTGGCCTTTGGCAGCTCTCCACAATTTCATATGTGGCCCCTGGGCCCAAACAGTTGCCCACCCCTGGCTTAGTCACTAATGTGCTGTGATTGTATTTAAAAATAAAGTTTCCATACCATCATTGTTTTATAATGATTATTTAAGATTTACAATGCAGTACCAACATTGTAACAGGCTACCTAGAGAAGTAGTGGAATCTCCATGGTTGAAAATTTCAAAAGCAGGTTAGACAGATGCTTGGCTAGGATGGTTTAATCACAGATGATCCTGCCTTGAGCAGGGGGCTGGACTAGATAACCTTGTGACGTCTGTTCTAGCCCTACTTTCCTGTGATTTCTATTTAAAATCATCAAGGGGGAAAAAGCCAGATACACCACGTCATGGAAAATTTTAAAAATATTTTAAATAAGTTCCCACAATTTGTTCATTGAAAAAAAAATACAACTCAAACTATTTTCAGGTTTGGAAATGTGTTTTCTAAACATAATAGAGAAAAAACAATTTTACTCAGTTATTTTTCTTTGAATACCAATAAATTTTAACCAAAAATGATTATTTTCCATGACAATTTCCATTTTGGTTGAAAATTAATTTGTATCAAATAAATGTTTAGACAGAAGAAATTAATACGTACGTGCATTTGATAAAACCTAAAAGGCATAGTTGTGATCCATATGTAAAACACCTTGCATCATGCTGTATCTTGTGTCTCAACAATAAGAAGGTTGAATTTACACTATACTGTAACTGAAATGAAGATTCACTTTCAAAAATTCAGTTAATGTAGATAGGAACAAGTGATACCTCACATCTTTGATTTCAGATTTCCTGACTCTGTAAACTGGGAGCATATTCACCATAAGAAAACACATCACAAAATATTGCTGAGATTCCTCCCAACATTTCTAGAAGGGCTCACCTAGCCTAGTAGCATTAACAAATGCCTAGGTAAACTGAGGCTGAACTTTTCAAAGCTGGCTGGGAGAGTTAGGATTTTAATGGATGTTTTGCATCCAAATCCCCTAATTAGTTTTGAAAATCTCAGTCTAAAGTTTTACTGGAGTCCTGACTATTGCTGAAAGTGCAGCTTCTGGTGTTCAGCATGGGATATTGCAAGTTGTTCCCATGCAGATACACAAATTGTCATAAATGTGCCACTCTTATTGTGTGGTAGGGTATGCAATGAGAGACAGAAGACAGTTCTCAGAAAGTAGCTCATCACACAATCTGTATTTTAGCGGACACTTCCTAAGACAGCTGAAAACACAATAGAAACAAATATGGATTTTTTTAAGTGTTTGGATGAAAATCTTCCTATAAACTTGAAAGGGTAAAGTAATTAAGCTACCTAATTACCCATCAGATTCAATAGGTGTACAACGTATGCCTCCTAAATAGGATAATTTCCTTTTATCTAGACTGCTTAAGGCAGCTTTTTACTGGCCCATGACTTCATATCTAGTAATGTAATGAAATAGGCGGGAGCCAAAACTTATTAGGAGATGAAAGTAGAAGAGTGACAGTGTCAGCCATACAGGCTTCATTCTCACATGTTTCAACCATGCCCCTTCTGTGTTTGGAACATTCCTTTTGTGATGATCAGAGCTGTCTATGATCCAGTCTAGGCAGGGTGTTGTCTTCCCAGTGTACATAATAAAACATTTGTAGCAAGAGCTCCCCACCTCCTTTCCTCCCCCCCTACCCCCTACACCCCCACCCATTATGATTTCATGACATTGTGGAATGCTCATTCTCCAAGGCTCCACCCAGCTGGTTCCATGGAAGACAGCACGGTACTGTTCGCTGCCAAACATGGGGGTAAAGAAATGCTGTTTTTTCTCTGGACAGGGGAAGGATTTGTGGATAAGGGCCCTGCTCTGAACACTTTAGAGAGAAACTCCTTCCCCCCACCCACCGCCAATATGCCCCTCAGCTTCAGACACATTCCATCAAGAATGTCCATCCTACCCTGTCCCTCTTCCATGGCCACTGACTGTTCAGTCTGGTAAGGGAAAGGCCTTCTCCCCACCATCTCTAGTGGCCACTAGAGTACTGCTCTTTATAGGGCACATCTATATGAGGCATGTTAATGCACATTAGCCTAATTTAATGCGCATTAAGGGGATGTGTCTACACGTATGTGCCCTTAATGCACATTAAAATGGTGAAATTAGGCTAATTGCACCTAAATTCACTATCTGCAAATGCAGGTAACAAATTTAGGCATGGTTAGTTAAAATGCATTAATACAAGTGTAGATGCAACCCAGCACTAACTTTAGTGCTGGTTCTGCCCAGCGACTTGCAGCACATGGCAGGGCTGCCAGGACACTAAAGTAGACACATGCATAGTGTTGTTTCTCTGTACAGTCATAACTGGCAGCAGTTGCTAGCAAAAGAACTGCTTGGGAGACCTAGCGGAGAATGGTTAGCAGAGACTCAGGAACAGTTAGGGGGCACTGACAATGTCAGGGGCAAATACCCTCCCCCCCTCCAAAGCAGAAAAGTCTCACCCTCTTTTGCAACACCAGGCAGTAGCAATAACCTGGACCAACCTATATTGTGGGTGCTGTGAACTTACCAGTTACTATCCTACAGCTTACCATGAAGACTGCTGCTGCTGCATTAATCATGGTACAAAACATGAGAAGGAAAAGTAGATTGCAGACAGTATTGAGCAGATTGCATTGTGTTTAAGCATCTCACCAGTGGCTGGTGAATATAATTTCACCAGTGTTTTGGCTAGCTAGGTAATATTGCATACAGACTTTAAATGAGTTGACTGTCTATTAGATGATGCTGGAGCTCTTCTTCCCCCACACTGTACTAATGGACACTAGAAAGAAATCTGTTGAACTCCCTGTGAACAGTTATATTTTCCGTGCCACTTTATGACTTTTCTTCCCATGTCACCTTGTAACAGGGAACACTAGCCCTGTTACTAGGAGACAGGGTGGTCCCTTTAAATCCAGAACCTTCCAGTCATGGCTGGCCGATCAAGGTTAGGTCTAAAGCCCTGCCAGCCGGTCAGGTGACAGGAAGAGGAAGGCCAGGATCCTACAAATGGTAAGTGGAGAAGGCCAGAGGGGCAGTAGGGAGGGGGACTTCCAATGACTACAGTGCTGTGGCCACAGTCTCTATTGGAAGACTGCTATGCTGTGAGCCATCCTCATGATCATCTAAAGTAAGCAGGCATGTTGCCTCTCTTGTTTCTGTATTATCATTTTTCCATTATATGGCCATAGGAGCCTATGTTTTGTGTTGAATGTTAAGACCAGTGGTTTGGGTGAGGCTATTTGGGGAAGGAGGAGGCCTCAGTGGGGGCCCACTACAGTGTGGGGACCCCAGCGCCAGAGGGGGTGCAGTATTTGGGGGTGAGCTGACCCCAGCGCTAGAGAGGGTGCAGGAGCCCGAGTGAGGTTTTTTTTTGAGAACTAGAGCCTGGGAGTCAAACCCTGATTAGTGGGTTTTTTGACTGACAGGCCTAGCTAGAGAGAGAAGGGGTAGGCCCGCAGCGGCCGAGATCCCAACATAAAGAGGAATTTACAAATGCCATTTGTGAGGCTTGGGCTGTGTGAGGCTTGGACTGCAGTGTAGGGAAGGAATGGAGCCACAGATAGCGCCCCCTGGCACTGGGGCATGCAATGGGCAGCCTCCTGCTTAATTAACAACAATTAATTAACAAGAAGGTGTGGCAGAAGAGAAGGCGGGCGGTTGGCCCATAACAGGTAGGCAGGGCCACCAGTAGACAGACCCTGAGCTGGCCCCCCTGTTACACACCTCTTTTATACTATTTTAAAGATATCCTATACAGCATATAAACTTAAAACTAGAGGAGAGAAGGTATTATAATGATTAAAGACCAAAACATTTAAACTGTTAACAGCTGGTACCTAGTACTGGAAAGGGAGTAAGCTCCTGTTAGTTAGACCATATCCTTGGGCAAATCTATGGAGGTTCCTCCACAAGAAACCCTCCAACCTGCCCCAGGTAATAGTGCCCAAGAGCTCCTTCAAAATAATAAATTACTCAGCATATCTGTGCAGACTATCAGAAACAGCAGTAGCCAGCATGCCTTGAAGAAATGCATGCCCTTGGAACCTCCACCCACCTCTGGCCTGCACTGAGACTTAGCAGCCAAGGCAGCATAGGCAATTCAAATTCCTTGGGTGAGTTTCACTTCCAAGTGCACAGGGAGCAAAGTGGGGAGGAGGTGAACAGGTGGTATCCTCTGGGCAAGAAAGAAATTTTCATCTGCTCAGAGCTCCAGAGATCAGCCAGCTAGCAAAGGCTACAGTGTGGATGCAATGAATTACTATGTCCCCTTGCCAGCTCAGTCAAGTACCTTTCCTAGCCTATACTTCCCAGTTTGAGGAGTCCCAACTCAAGACGGAAGAAAGTTACAAGTGTCTTGCACTGTCTCAGCCCCTCTTTGGGTACCAAGGGGCTGATGTGCTCTCTGCCAGGGAAAACCCTGAGTAGATCTGTAGCAATATAGTGACCACACAGTGCTGATCACTAGTAGTAGCCTAGAACTCAGTTTGGAGTCAGAACATAAGAAGCATTCACTAACCTCTGAGACAGCAAATATTCATCCACAGGAATAGGATCTCTGTTATGGCTTTTAGATATCACCAGTATCCTGTGTGTAAGCAAGATGAGGGGTTCTAAAACAGGTTCAAGTGTGTGCAGGGTCCTAGGCTGGCTGTGTACTGCAGAAAAAGAGGGAAAAAAGAATTCCCACATTTTTTCTCCTTAGTTATGCCACCTTGCCTTTCCCCATCTTCTCACTTGCTGTGCTCTACACGTGTGTCAGGGCTAGTGACCAATACATTGGGGTGAGGGGGGGCATCTTCTTGAAAACTATTAATGTGTGTCAAGCCATCACCAAGGAGGATTATACCTCCGTTGCTCGAGACTGTAGGGGGGCTGTTAGGAAGGCTAAGGTGGAGACAGAACTAGGACTAGCGACCAGAATCAAAGATAACAAGAAGTCCTTTTTTATACACACAGGGAATAAAAAGAAGGCACTGGGTAATGCGGGGCCCCTGCAGGACATGCTTGGGAAGCTGGTGGTTGTACCAGATGATAAAGCTGACCTCTTTAACAAATTCTTTGCCTCCATTTTTCTGAGCAGGGACTGGGACATGCCCTCCAACGGGATTCTGGATGGACTCAGGAGAGGCACAGCCAGGTCTAGGGTCAGAGAGGACCTAGTTAGGGAACTTCTGGTGGGGCTGGATGTGTTCAGATCAGCAGGTCCAAATGATCTCCACCCCAGGGTGCTGAGGGAATTGGCAGAGGTCATTGCAGGACCCCGGCACAGCTTTATGAGCACTCGTGGTGCTCTGGCCAGGTGCCAGAGGACTGGAAAAGGGCCAGTGTGGTCCCCATTTTCTAAAAAGGGAGGAAGGATGACCCAGGAAACTATAGGCCCGTTAGTCTTACCTTGGTCCTGGGTAAGCTCTTTGAGAAAATTATCCAGGAGCATGTCTGCGAGGGACCAGCAGGGGAGTTTATGCTTAGGGGCAACCAACATGGGTTCATTAGGGTCAGGTCTTGTCAGACCAACTTGGTTGCCTTCTACGACCAGGTCACAAAATCCTTAGATGCAGGTGTCATGGTGGATGTAGTCTGTCTGGACTTTAGAAAGGCCTTCGACACTGTGTCTCACCCCATTTTCATTAAAAAAAAAAAAAAACGACTGTGGCATGGATGCCTGCACAGTCAGATGGGTCACAAATTGGCTGAAGGGCCACACCCAGAGAGGGGGGGTGGACGGGTCATTTTCAACTTGGAGGGATGTCGGCAGTGGGTCCCCCAGGGACTTCAGGGACCTGAATCACTTCAGCCGCCACAAAAGAAGGCTGAGAGGTGATCCTGTGGCTGTCTACAAACTCATCGGGGGGAGCCAGCAGGGAATAGGGGACACTCTGTTTACCAGGGCACCCCTCGGGGTTACTAGAAATAATGGCCACAAACTGAAGGAGAGTAGATTTAGATTGGACATCAGGAAGAAATTCTTTACAGTGAGGGTTGCTAAAATATGGAATGGGCTTCCAAGGGAGGTGGTGCTTTTCCCTACCTTGAAGGTGTTCAGGAAGAGATTAGACAAGCACCTAC
>NW_005842863.1:296617-326926 GCF_000455745.1 Alligator sinensis
ACTCTTTCCTGCCTAGAGCAGGGGATCGGACTTGATGATCTACAAAGTCCCTTCTGACCCTAGAAATTTATTAAATCTATGAAATCCCTGAGACTCAGGTGTGTTCAGCCAGGAGAGGGTTGAATTTCACTCTCTTAGCAGCCAGCAGCAATTCTGAGCAGATAGACTGCAGTGGGTTACAAAACAGCACTGGTTATTTATATCAGTTTGGGGTTCAGTATTGAAAAAGTCCAGATCCCTATGACACTAATAGCTCTCTTATTATTGGTCATATTAGTAGGAATAATGTGTGAAGGGTTTGGCCCTAAGTAGGTAAATATTCTTTAGAAACTGAGCATTAACTCAGTTGATTTCCCCTACCCTTACATAAAAACTTGTGATCTGTCCATCATGTCAACAGTTTCATATTCATATAGAAGTACCACCATGCTAGGGCTGCTTGGTGTTTTCCAGTGGAATTGGCAAATCTACTTAGAAATAAGTAAAATGAAAATTTCAGGAATTTCAAGCTGGGCTTAGCAAGTTGTGAAAGGAGGGTGATGATTGCTATGGGCTTGAAGAGTTATGAACTGCCTGAATCTTCTTGTTTTATGAAACAGCTTACCTATAGACCATATTACTCCACCGCCGTTGTGGCCTGATCCTGGCTAGGGCCTTAATTTCTCTGAGGATGTTATTCATAAATGCTCAGTTAATCAAATTCAGGCTCTCTCTCCAGAAATCTACTGTACAGCCCAAGCTAATTGCCAGGATAAGTGAAGTGCCAAACCCTAGAAGGTAAGCTAAAATTTGTGTGTCCTGGCTCAGAGATGTATGGTTTCAGACTTGAAAATAAAAAGTGTTTCTCTACATTTGTTAAATAGTTGATTTTCCACCCCAACAATTAGGACTTTGTGCTTCTCAAAGGATTTACACTGCAAAGAGGTAGATATTCTTCATTGTTTAATTTTACCAAAACAAGAAATTCTCTCTCTTTTTGAAGGGATTTTTTTTTTCAAAAAAGTGAAAATCTATTCCATAATCATCCCTGGCTAGTGTACATGGTTACCATGCTGAAACAGAAGACAGTTTTCTGGGTGAAATGGCACTGCCCCAGATGCCAGACCCACACGGAAAGTATACTAAGGTCTGTGAAGATTTTTGTGTATCTCTTGCCATCACAAACAAGAGAGTTATATGTTTCAACTTGGGAACTGGCACACTCCCCATTGATTACACCCTTTTTTGAAGAAAGACACTGAGAGAGAGCAAGCGATGAATGATTTTCTTTATTCTTTTCACATAGAAAAACTCAACAAGATTAGTAACACTTGGTTCTTGACCATGGATGGCACAGAGTCAAATGGGCAAGGACTGTTGTGGGTGATATATTTTATTGGACCAGCTCTATCATTGGGATAGACTTAGATGAGCTTTTAGGTACCAAATATCCAGGTAAGACCCGAGGAAGAGTATGACGGTAACTTGTCTAAGTCTATCCCAGCCACACAGGTGGTTGAATAAAAGATATCACCAACAAAATTCTTTGCTTCTCGCACATTTCTTGGACCATCGTGACTACATCACTCAAACACCATCTTAGAAACTAACACAAAAAGATGCAGGAGATCCCTAAGAATCCCATTCTCCCTACCTCCCTTAAGGATTTAAACCCTTACAAAATACTTAATGGGTAACCTTGCCAGGATTTTGGACCTTCTGCCTTCCACCTAGCTCCACTCCATAATCCTCACTGATATGAAGATCTTTATCAAGCTAGAATGTATGGAATTTTCTGATCCTGAAAGAATGAATGGCATTGAGTAGGAAAGGACATGTATTCAGACCTGCCTCCACAAACAGCCCCACGCTATTTAAAGTGGAAAATGGTGTCTGAATCTGGCCTTTGATTAGAATAATAGCATAAACCTGGTATAGGTCCATCAGGATTTATTCATTACAACCCTATGGAACTGCGGGATGTAATCTGTTGCTGGTAGCCAGGAGGATCTGACAGCACATGGATGGGCTTCCTTTTGCTGACAGGGGCTACACTTGGTGACCCAGCCCCTGCTGTGGGCCAGAGGTCTCCATCCCTTGAATAGCCAGCTGCCTGTGCTTAACTTCATTTATGACCCCCATCCTCTCATGCAGGAAGGCTAAGTGTAGATATTGTAGAGCAGCAGGCTCCACAGCAGAGGGGAATAATACACAGGGATGGGTGGCATGGTTCAATTCCATGCCACTGATTCCTTGTGCCTGATCAGACTTCTTTATGGGCCAGATTTACCCCCTGGCCCTTACTTTGCTGACCCTCACTACTGGTGATTATAAGAGGCAGAACACTGGACTTTTTTGGTCTGACCCAGTATGTTAGTTGTGTTCCTATTGTGTTCTTTTGGTTACAGAGCTTAAATAGGCTTTGGACAAATTTTGAGAAACACCTATGGGATGTACAAGGATAAGTTCCATTTTTAAAAATGATTTAAGCACTTGGGCTCCTAAATCCTATTGGCTTGCATGAGTCATGGGCTTGCAAGCACAAGCTACTTTGGAAAAATTGAACTTAGGATCCCAATTCACTTAGGCATTTTTAAACTCATCACATTAGAAAAATGTAGGTAATAGAGCTTTATGAATAAAGGGCAGTGAATCATTTATCAATGGATTTTTGTTACTTCCTCTTTTTTGTCCTTTTCTTTTCTTCCCCCTTCTGGAATGACTGAATGACAGGGCTTGCTCTGTATGGGGCTGGTTTTGGTAACTGGGGGGTGGAGCTAGGATAGACACCCTTATAAAAAAGAAGCTCCCAGCAATCCATGGGAGCAGTGAACAGATGGCAACAAACAGAGAAGGAGTTTGCCTATGGTGTTTGCCATAGGAGGGAGCCAGGGAGCAGGAGACTCTGAGCGTGTATATGTGTATGTAGGTGGGAGCATGGGCAAAGGCCCTGGTGTGGGTGCTTGGCATGAAAGATCTTGTGGTGTGTCTATTTTCTCTCTTTTCCTGTCCCCGCTTTTATTTGTATTTAAAGCATAGGTGTACTCCAGGGAGCAAAGGAGGCACAAGTGGAGCCTGGATCAGCTTTTGTAACCCATGTGGGATGTGCCATGCTCATGTTCCTCTCAGGAGTTCAGAAGCAATTCATCTGCACCAAATTTAAACTGGCATTTGCCCTGGAGGAGAAGATTCACAGATTGGAAGTGCAAGTATCACACTGCATTGCATCAGGGACCAGGAAGATTACTTGGACAATAGTTATGAAAGGCCAGTACTGGAGAGGCCAAAGGGCAATGAGATGAAGTGGCAGCATGTGACTATTCAAAGGAGGAAGGCTCCTAGAAATGAAGAGGAATGGATTGAAGTCAGCAACTGCTTTCAGGCACTCTGCGGTGGAACTGCTGAGGAAGAGGCAGAGGAGAGGATGTTTGTAAGCATGAGGCAGAGGAGGCAGCACTCTAGAGAGCAGGAAGTGCAAAGCCCCAAGGACAGGGGCTCCAGGGCCACTGCACCAGGAAGGAAAAGAAGAGTGGTGGTGGCTGGAGACTCCCTTTTGTGGGGGACAGAGGCACCAATTTGTCATCCAGATTTGGGGGTCTGGGAGGTGTGCTACCTGCCTGGAGCCTAAATTCAGGACATCACAGAGTCTGCGAAAGCTCATCCAACTTTTGGAGTACTATCCCTTCCTGCTTGTCCATGTAGGCACCAAAGTACTTCCCCATGAATGACACTGATCAGAGGTGACTATGAGGCTCTTGGCAGGAGGATTAAGGAGTTTGGAGGACAAGTGGTGTTCTCATCGGTCCTTCACGTGTAAGGTGGGGATCTAGGCAGAGACCACTGTATCCTGGAAGTGAATGTGTGGCTGCGACAGTAGTGTTAACGTGAAGACTTTAGCTTTTTTGACAATGGGTAGATGTTCTTGAGAAGAGGACTACTATGAAGAGATGGGATCTATCTGATGAGAATGGGGAAGAGCATTCTTTGGGTGTCATCTGGCCAACCTAGTAAGAAGGACTTTAAACTATGTTTCATGGCAGATGGTAATCAAAATCCTTCATCAATAGAACATGCAGTTCAGAGGGAAAAGAACTTGAAGAAGCAACTGAACTCTAGGAACGGGCCAGAGAGCTACAGAAGTGCAACAAGTGACACAAAAGGGAAGCGAGGAGGTCAAAAAAACAAAATACATCCAAGACAAGGTTATTTGGGTGAATCTGATATCTTTTATTAGACCAACTTGAATAGTTGGAAAAAAATTTCTTAGCAAGCTTTTGGGTTTAAAAATCCTTCGTCAGGTTAAGAAAGTATCTGCAGTTGGTGTGTGCTCTTCCTGGATGGAATGAATAGTAAAGAAGCCAGAGGTTTTTAAACCTGAAAGCTTGCTAAGAAAATTTTTTCCAACTATTTAAGTTGGTCTAATAAAAGATATCTGATTCATCCAAAGAACCCTGTCTACCTATGTCCTTAGACCAACACGGCTACAACCTGCACCCCTGTAAAATAGGCCTGTGCAAAGCGGCAAGTATTCGATTCAGATTTGGAGTCAGCCAATTTGGAGGGACAGGGATTCAATTTGGAGATTCAAATCACTGTCCTGATTTGATTCGGCCGAATTGGATTTGAAGATTCGGCAGTGATTCAGCCATAGACTATAATGGGGAAGCACCAAAATACCTATAGCTCTGTCATTTTTTTGCAGATTTGGATTAAAACAGCAGGGATGGTATCCCCTTCTGAGGGCACAAAGTCTGCCAAGTTTCACAGAGATAGCTGCAGGGGTTTCTGTGAAAGTGTACCTCAAGGTTCTGAAAGCAAAACTCGTATCACTTGTGTCTGTTAAGGCAGAGTGGGATGAATGCAGCAGGGATGGTAGCCCCTTCTGAGGGCATGAAGCCTGCTGGTTTGAATTTACAAAACACTTTTCACAGACGAGCCTACGAACTTCACTTCATCAACCTCCTAGATACAAAACCTCATGGACTCAATATAGACATTGGGATTTATGACACACTGTAACCTGCCTCACATCTGACTCCCCAGGTACCTCTCCACTCTCACCTGCTACATCCCCTTTCCACCTGCACCTCCCCAGCCTGTCTCTCACCCCCAATGCCTCAATTTACATTTTCACTGATTGGCCTTCTTGCGTGCAGACCAGCCTTTGGCTTTACTATTCATTCCATCCAGGAAGAGCACACACCAACTGCAGATGCTTCCTCAGCCTGATGAAGGGTTTTTATATCCGAAAGCTTTCTAAGATATATTTATCTATCTATTTGGTTGGTCTAATCAAAGATATCAGATTGACCAAAGAACTTTATCTGCCTTGTGTGTGTTAAGGCAGAGCAGGATGAATGCAACATGGATGGTAGCCTTCCTGATGCCAGTTAGATCTCGGCCCGCCCGCCTGTTTCTGGGCCAACCACCTGCCCTTCTTTCATCTGCCACACCTTGATGGAAAACTGATTCAGGTGTTACCCAGGTGGGAGGCTGCTCATTTAGGCCCATGATGTCTAGGGGTGACATCCATTCTGTAGCTCCATACCTCCCCTACATTGCGGCCCATGCCTCGCAGATTGCATCCTTCACCCCCTGCAGCTGTGGTCCCCTCTCTGGGACCTTTGGCTCCCTCTTAGGCCTGGGCCCTGCCTTCAGGCCAGTCGCAATCCCGAGCCTCTTGCTCTGGGAATTCCTTCCCGAATCTTTTCCGAATTGATTCGAATGCTTCTGATTCAATTTGGACCTGTTAATGGGTCTCCCAATTCAGTTTGGATTTGGAGATTAGTCTGCCAAATTGTGCCAAATCTCCTCTGAATTGAATCAGCTACCAAAGCTTCACACAGCCCTACTGTAAAATACACCCAAAGGATGTACACAAATGCAAGAAGTATGGGAAATAAACAAGATGAGCTGGAAGCTGCAGCCTGTGAAAAGAACTATGATCTGATTGGCATCATTGAGACCTGGTGGGGCAGCTCTTCTGACTGGAATGTGAACATTGAGGATTATACTCTGTTTCAGAAGGACAGAGTTGGGAGAAAAGGTAGTGATATATGTCAGAAACACATACACTTGTTCCCTGGTTCAGGAGTAAGAAGATAGCAAAGCAGAATGCATTTGGGTGAAGATGAAAGGTGAAAAACATGACTGTAGAAGAGCAGGGGGTGTCAGAGGAAGAAAAATCTACTCTCGCTCCCTTCCCCTCAGCATTTGAAAGGCAAGCTGCCTCATCAGTGAGGGGACAAGCCACAGGAGCAGCTGAACAGGGCAGCTGAAGAGCTTCTCCAGGCAGTAACCCCAGAAAGCCACAGGGCAGGTCTGGGAACATGAGGGGAACAAAACCTTTACCTTCAGAGCTCTACCTAGCTGAGGTGTGAACTGTCATAGCAGGGAAAGCACAGACTGCAGGGAAACTCCAGGGAGCACAGCTGTGGTTGAGCCCCTTTAAGGTTCCCCCTGGGAAACAAGAGTCCCTGGGAGGGGAAAGCCCTATCTGGGAACACTAAGGCTGGAGTAGAACAGCCCAGGCAGTTTATACCCTCAGGGGAGGAATCACCTGATTTCAGTTCATTCCATGTACTTTGCATTAATACAGGACAGACAAGCTGCAGCTGGAGATTGGAAACATGCACTGATAGGCTGGGAGTACATGGCGGAGAGCCCATAAGGACACAGGAAGTGGTGAGAGGGGAGACCCTACACTGGAGAGCCATGGAGGCAAGGGGTGACGGAAACCCCTGTCCCCACTTATTTATTTGTGTTTCTAACGGACTGCAGAGGATTCCTGGAAGTCGACCAGGAAGGTACTAAGAACTGCTCCTGGCTGTGACACATTAACAGCAGGAACCCTTATTTATACTGGAGGACTGTGGTGGGGATACTGGGGTTGGAGGAGCCCCCTGTTATGGGCCTGTGAGGCTCTACTACAGGCCATAAGTAATTATTTTGCACTATTAAAGACAGCCCTGATGACAGAGCCAATTTTCCTTCTCTGGGAGAGAATTCTTCAGTTTAGACCATTAAATCATGGCAGATGAGTATACCGAGAAGGTAGCGTACTTCCTCAACAGGGTGCACAGCACTGGTAGAGCCATAGACAAAGTGACCTGACTACAGTGACACTGATATAATGGTGGGATTTATTATAGGGCACCTAATCAGGAAGAGGATGTGGATGAGGAAGTCTTTAAGCAGGTGATAAATCTATCAAAAAGCTATGGGATGGTACTGCTGTGAAACTTCAATTTTCCAGACATCTGATGGATGAACAATTAAGCCAAACATAAAATGCCAAGCCCATTCCTAACTTATGTGGTGGGAAACTTTCTCTTCCAGAAAGTAGAGGATACAACTAGGAGATAATCTATCCTGGATCTTGTCCTGACCAACAAAACTGGTGGAGGATGGGAAGGTAATGGGTAACTTGGGAGGGAAATAATATGTTAGAATTCCAGATCCTGAGACAGGGAAAACATGAGGTCAGCAAAATTAGGACACTAGATTTCAAAAAAGCAGATTTAATTTAACTCAAGGAGCTAATAGGCATGGTGTCATGGAAGAATAGATGGAAGGATAAAGGCACCAAGGAGGGCTGGGAGCTTCTAAGGGGCACAGTATTGGAAGCCCAACAAGAAACTGTGCCAAGACAATGGAAGCACAAGAAGAATGGCAAGAGACCAATGTGACTGCACAAGGATCTACTAAAATGCCTCAAATGCAAAAGGAAAGCATACAGGCAGTGGAAGAATGGGCAGGTCACCAAGGAAGCATACCAGGCAATAGCAAGATCTTGCAGGGAGAAAATCTGGAAGGCAAAGATAAAGAATGAGCTGCACCTTGCAAAGGAGGATAAAAAAACAAAAAGGGGTTCAATAAGTATGTTAGCCCAAAAGGAGGACCAAGGAAACTGTGGGTCCTCTGCTAACAAGCCAGGGAGAACACCTAATCAAAGAGATAAAGAAGGCAGAGCTACTTAACAGCTACACAGAAGTGAATGAACTGAGGTAAGCAATTGACTTTAAAAATACTTAGTTGATAGGTAAATAATGCAAAAATGTATCTATTTCTAGTATGAGACAGTAGATGAATATGAAAAAAAATGGAGTTGGATTTGGGATAAACACTCAAAGTCTGTGTTCATCTCCAAACCATCTGGACCACCTGCAGAAGCTGTGCTGGGAATCTTATGAGATCAAGGAAGAAAATTGGGAATCTCTTGAGAACAGATCCATGATATTTGCATCTCACAATATTTGGGCACTTTTTCAACCTAGAAACACATGGAAAACTGAAAAATAGCACTGATAAATAACCATCCAGGAGAGAATTAACTGAGCATGAACAGCATAACAGTTTCTGGGACTTTGCACAAAATGCAGAGTTCCTGTGTAGTGCCACCCTCCATTCAGGCACTCAAAGCCAGCATAAAGGCACAGCATGTTCACTGCTGATTCATGATGGCAGGTAGCTCATGTTGGATCTAGTGATGATATAAGAGGATTTGGAGTTTGTCACCGGGGAAGAAACTAGCAGCTGCAACAGTGGAGTCCCACAGGGAAATCTCCAGGAACAGCTACGCTTGGGGAGAGAACTTAGGCTGAGGTTTATGTCTTATTGCAGCTTTTGACTAAGCCAAACCCCAGGGAGGGCAAAGGCTTGGACCATACGCCACATGAAAAGTCTGTTCAGGGAAGAATTTAACTGCTTATAAGTGCTTTCCTGAGTGGGATCACCCATGCCTAATAAGTATGTGAACCATTTGGATTCGATGGGTTTGCTTGTTTATCAGCAACTCCATCCCACTACATCCAGCCAGCACTGACTGTACTAGACTGGGTTCACTGTTACCTTACCCCTTGTGAAACCATTTTCTCCATTAGAAAGTGGATGTAAATTGCCCATTCTGATTGAAGCTAGTAGTTTTAATCTTCCTAAATTCAGGGCATCCCGTGGAAAATGCCAACTTTTAGCTTTCACTCATTTTGTGACTACAGAAAAATAATACAGTAACTCTTCTCTTACAAAGAACTAAAAAATCACAGCACAGCAGAATGTTTTGGACATTATGGCATCCTATTTGAAATCTCTGGGCTTACCTTGTGAATAATTTGTAAGTTTTCGCATGCCTAATATTGTGTGGCACCCTTAAAATGCTCTCACAGCACCCCATGGTCATAGCACCACCCTGGTTGACAACCACTGATCAAGACAGTGTTAACTGCTTATTTCTTGCTGTGGTAAATAGCTGCACAAAGTGAAGGACAGAGAGAAATTGCACCCAGACTCTCTATGAGAAGTGGCGATCTAAGTTCTCCTTCTAGCACCCCTTGTGGGGTAACTTTAAAGCCTCCTTTAGAAGGGCTCTGAGAGAGTGCAAATTGACCTTACTCCAGTGGCTTTAATGGTGCTAGGCTAATTTAGACCAACTAAGGATCGGTCCTCTGATATTTTAAAAAGTACATGAAAAAACAACCACTAACAAGCAACATCATCTGTCCTTTCTCTCTCTTCCCACACACACATGCCTACATTCAGCCACAGAATACAGCAGAGTGAGAAGATTAACAGTGTGGCTTCCACCATGTTGCCATGAGCAGTGGAGCCTGACATGTTAGCTGTGGCTACACATACAGATACATGTTCCTTACTCTTTTATTAACAGAGCTCCATCAGTTTGCTGTGTGCATGCCCATCTCTTCCCCTAAATATCACTAGCAGATGTGCATTTCACAGATTGCAACTGTTAGGGAGACTAGGCCCTTGTTAAAAATTAATTTTTGGCAGCTCCTGAAGCTCTTAACCCCTGGATTGTCCGCACATTATCACCTGAAACTAGTTTTAAGCACAGTTTAGGAAGCTGAAAATTATGCATTCCCATGGCAGGTTTCTCTCTGATCCATGTTACTCAGCTCATGTTCCATTAAAGTGCAGCTACTCCACACAGATGAGCTGCCCATGTTGCAGTTCTCTAGCATCCCAGGATGCAGCATCCGCTCTCCCACCCTCCTATTCTGTGGGGTCAAATTTTCCACCTCTGAACTCTAGTGCCTGGGGTGGGGGGAAGTGTTATGGCACCAATCCAACTCCCCCTCCCAACCCTGAATATGTGACCTTTCCACCCCCAGGGGTGCAGGCCTGTGCAAACAGCCTGCAGAGCACATGCCAGCTAGCCAAGCCGTGGGGCATGGGCTAGTCTGGGAGTGGGGTCTAGGAGGCATGGGGGGTGGGAAACAAGGTAGGGGCCATATTGGCTTTTTGTGAGCTGGGACTTTTTTCCCAGGGCAGGGGCAGTAGCTTCCCCAAAAGTGCCTTCCCTCACTGCTCCCAGCCACCCTGGGAAGCACGACCAGCACCCCCTACACCCCAATTCAAATCCCAGTTTATTAAAACATGAGATCTCCTTTAATTTACTTCCTCTTTATTTCTTTTTACCTTTGTTTTACTTCTTCTTATTTTATCCTTCAGTGGCTGACTCCCTTCATTTCACCACCCATTCCCCATCCCCATTTCCTTTCCACCTCCCCTTTCATTACCCACCCCTATCCCATTAACACTCTGTCTCTCCGCTTCATATTCTTACCCCCCAACCCATCACTCCCCCGCTCCCTCCCCCACCAAAAGCAGGGCTAGAAGCCTGTCCTGGCTCACCAGCACTTTCCTGGCAACTCACAGCTGTGGCAATTCCAGCCCCTGCTCGCCATCCCTCTAATGGCAAGTCACAGTTGTCCAGGGCAGGGACAGTCAGAGAAGGCTTTTAGCTATAAGGTGCAATTGCTCCAAATTCGAGCTAGCACTAACAGCAATCAACATTTGAGCAGCTCAGAGTGCAATGTGTAAGAAGGCCCTTAATGGGAAAACAGAATTACACACCTAAAGATGTCAGCAAAAACACACTTTTAGAAATGTCTTTGTGCCCAGAATGAGCAAGAATGTTGCACTCAAATTTATTGAAATGTTTGTAAAATTAAAAAAACCAATCACCCCAAACCCATCTGACTTGATGTGAAAGCAAGGCTCAAACCACATGAGTTTCAAGGGGTTTCAGGTTTTTCACCACACCACCTGACAAATTTGTAACCTTGCAAAGAACAGCACATGTAAACCACATGTATTTTGAGCGGTGAAGGGTCACTATGTACTTTAAAATGCTATAAAGTACTAAGCTATTTATCTTATCAGGTTGGCCTAACATTGCTAGCCTTCAGATCTAGAATAAAGATGTAACAATATCAAAACTCATAACCTTTGCTAAAGAGTTACTACAGTTTCTGTGAGCTATATAACAACGGGCTGTTCCTCACAGTATAGACTGAAGTGGGTAAAGGCGATGAGCTGTTAATTTATTATGAAAGAAAACAGATTTTCAAGACTTCCCTTTTAGTTCTGCTGTTAATTTGTTATTCCATAAAACATGCCCCTGAGATTCAGTCAGATTTGAACAGGAGTCTCCTTACATATACCTCAAGGACAGAACCACTCCATTACATAGTTTAGGGCCTGGTGAAAGTCACATTGTCATAGAATTTCTTGTTGGAAGTTGTTTCCCCAGTATATTCTGAGATGCTCATACAATCAAAGCGTCAAGGATGCTTGGGGAAGTACTTGGGGACAAGGAACTATGTATGCCCTGTGCTGCTATTTAACACAGGGCTATGCATAACTCCTGAGAGTCAACTAAATTAGTACGTGTTGCCTTTATCAGCTTACTATATAGGGGCCAGGTCCTCAAAAGTCAGGCAAGTAGTTCTTAATTGTGTAAATAGTAGCAAGTAAACTGAGACTACTTATGTGAATCAGGATGTGTGAGACTGGGAATGTGCAAACAGATTCATAAATCTGGTCCTCTGCCTTCCTATGGTGTTCCATTAAATATTTTTTGTGGAGGGGAGTTGGTAGAAATATGTGTTATATGTTTTTTTTATATATACATATCTATTTACTTCTTGTAACTGACAGCTATTTCTATTAATGATGGAGTGATTTGCTATGTCTTGCACTGCAGGCATTGTTATAAAGTGGAGAACAACATTGACATGTTTTCTTCATTAATCTAATAGCTATTCCAGTAATAAGTACAAGGTACACTTGCAGCTGTTTAAGGTCTGTGTCACTTCAAGTGAAACTCTGACATCTGGAATGTTTATAGCAGTGCGGCCAGAGCTAATCAACTTTCAGGAGCTGTTCTGTACAGTACAGGACATTCTGAGATGGTGTTTTGTTCCCTTGGGTCATTCAGTACTTGTACATCTACTTACAGGTCCTTTGGTGGCAATACACCAGAGGAAAAACTGATGCTTCTTTTGTGCTCTTCTTCAGCCATACACAGGTTGTCACTTTTACCACTCTGCCTGCCTTGACATGATAAAGGGACGTTTCATCCATGGGAACTGACCAGGACTTTTTCCTAGGTTAGAAGGGTCCAAAGAAATTCCCTCTTGATTGAATAAAAACACATGTATGCTAGCATTTTTCACGAGATGAATCAGAGCATAAATCATCATTAATTATAATACTGGAAAGAAAATCTCACAGACAGTTATTCTACAGAAATACTATAGAGTTATCAGAGCACAATTCCCCACTACTACTAGTTATGCAATTCTTTGTATACCAGTTGGTAGATTGCATTGTCCATTTTACAGAATCAGACAGCTGTTTCTCAGTCATCGGTCTGGGTACACGCAAAGTCCAAAGAAGCAGAAGGACTGAGGTGCTAGAAGATGCAATCTTCTTCTAGGGAAGAAAAGAGAACGTTGCTGGAGGGCAAGTGAGAGAAACAGTAATACAAACGAAAAACTGTAATAAGGAAAACAAGAGTGGCAGGCCAATGCAAAGAGGTAGTGGTGGAAGAGATGTGATAATAAAACAAAGTAAAAAAGGGTGTACAGACAAGAAGAATGAATAAAAGTGAGCAATAAGAATGAGTAATGAAAATAAAGAAAAAAAATAAAAGGCAGAAAATAAAGATGAGTACATTCTAGTTCTCTTAGTGCAGTTTTTCTAGAATCTTAGACAATTTCACTGGGTAAATTTAGAGGATTTTTTCAGTAAAAAAGGTTTATTCTTGATTAGAGCTGGATGGGGATTTTCTTATTTTTATTGATCAGAAAGTGCTGATGCGTCAAAATTGAAACTTTTCAAAGGAAGTTTCATTAGGGAAGATTTCCCAGGTCTAGGATGAGATTATCACTCAAAGCAGAGAGAGAGAGAGAGAGTGACTGACCTCATAGTAAAATACCTTAGTAGGCAGGTCCTTCCCCTGAGGTGTGGGAGACCTAGGTTCCACCTGCGCTCCAGTGAATGGCCTGTAGCATGGTGGTCAGGGCATGCACTTAGGATCAGGGAAAGCATGGTAAGTCCTGGGCCTGAATCAAGTAGGTGGGAGCACTTGAAGCTAGTCTCTCACAACTTAAGGACATTGATTCCTGAATTCTTGGTTATTCTGAGGTGTGGTACCTCTTCTCTTGCTTTTTATCAAATAACCTCAAAAGCTCTTGGTTTTGCTCCCAGGCGGGAATATTTTAGAAATCTCAAATATTTTGGTGGGATGAGAAAACCATTTCCCATCTAGGTCTGTATTTGGCCCCCATCTTGTTCCCTTCTGGCTCTGGGAGGAGCCAACATGTTTTTCTTAGACTTAGAGCACTGATGCACCCCTAGCCAGGCCCAGTGACCTAAGGCTGCTCTGGTCTTCCTCACCTGCCAGTTACTGCACCTGGTTGGATACTGGGCTACAGTTGAATGCTTGGCCTGGACCCAAAGACCCACTGTTATTCTTCCACTGAGTGGGGTGAAGTTAATTACTGGTTCTGCAAAATAACAGGAAACCCACAGAATTTCTCACAATGAGAAGTAATAATAATAATTTTACCATCTGCGGAAGTTTTCTGAGGACCAGCAATCCACAAGAAACATTTCTGAAGTCAGTCCGTCAGGTATTCACATTTTTTAAATTAAAAACTGTAAAACCCTTTACTCTACTGGATCTGGGCAAAAGAAAAATCTAAATTACCCATGCTTTGAAAACACAGAAAGATCAAACACATTTCAAGTTGTCATGGAAGCAGATTGTTGTGCCAATAGTGGAGCTCAGTAGTTGCGGATAATTAACCTTAATTACCCTGACGTACTGATACCAAAAATATTTGGTTACAAATGATGCTTGCAGTGCCTAAGATTGACAAACGTGCTCACTTTGGGCTGTGTGGTTTGATGGCAAAATATATTTTGTTAGTGAAGTTGACATAGAAATTTGGTTGTAGCTTGATACCACTTTTAGCAGTCATGCTAGACCTAACGGTGCACCTTCTAATAGCCCTAAATTTGGACAGACTCACTGTGTGCGCTAAAGGCAAAAAAGTCATAGAAAGTGGTAAAGTTTCATTTAATATTCTGGAGGGATTTTGCCAACAAATATACAGTACTCATCACCTCATTCCTCTTCTTTACTAGCCTGGCACGATGAGAAAGCAATTTTTCCAAGATCAGAATACTGACATGGAAAACCTGACAATCAAAACCCTGTTCTGTTTAATGTGAAAAAAAAACCCTTTACATTTAAATAGCATTCAGGTTCTGATACAGAGCAACAAATGCCAGGAAGTTCCCAATTCCAAGCAGTGATCTATACATTGTGACTTTGTCTTTTTTTTTCAGTTTTTTCTTTAAATGACAACAGAGTGATTTTATGAACCGAGACTCAGCCTTAATTCTGAATTGCTTGGCTTCTATAGGACTGTGACAAAACCTTAATGTGAAGGGTTTCTTTTTTTGGTGCTTAATTTCCTTTCCCCCCCTAACTTTAAAAGGAAAGAAGTTCCTGGGAAGAGGTGTGGTCCAGCAGGTTAAAGGAAGAGACTCAGGACTGTGGGACCTAAGTCAGGACTTCTGGGCTGCATTCCCAACATTGACCGTTAGACGAGTCATATAAAGACTGATTGTCAGAGGGGTTGACTGTTTGGCACTCCTGCTGAGGTTCACAGGAAAAGTCTGGGTGCTTGCCCCCTCTGACAATCAGGCCATTAATCCCTGTGCCTTCATTTTCCTATGTCTAAACAAATGCAATATTAATTATTCATAGGCATGACGACAGAGGCATAGCTCTGGACGGAGCGGGTGTGTGCGTGCGTGTGTGGGTGGTTAGGTGGATGTGTGGAGGGGTTGTGCCATGTACAGGAGTATGGGGCTACAGCCTAATTGCACATGGAATGGCACTCTAAAAGCCTCAGTTTGGCAGTGGCTTTGAGAGGGTTAACCAAATAGCTGTTTGTGGCACAGCAGGAGGAAGCAGAGTGAGGTGGACAAGGGGGCACTCTTGCCTCTGGTCTGTGCAGATACAGCCTCTAGCCCCAAGTGAGCGCATTGTGAGCATAGCCCCCTGCTGCCAGTCCAGCACCCCCTTGCCTTTATTCTGGCACCCCCCATAGTCAGCATATGGGCATGTGCACAGCCTCCCTGCTCTAGTTACACTACACCATGGCCTGATTGCTGAGGCTTCATATGTACCTACAAGGTACTTTGTAACTATTGTATTTACTCACATACCATGTGCCCCCCAAAACATGATGTACCTTGTTTTGGGAAGGAAGAAGAAATAATTTTTCTTCCCCCACACCACAGCATAGACTCAGCATGGCTGAATGCTGGCCGCAGACAAAGGGATGGAGCGCACTCTTCAGCATCACTCAGTCTCTAGCTATAACTTCAGAACTACTTTTCCACTGCTCAACTGCTGTAACAGGATTAAAATTAATGATGAGTCTAAAGCAGGGGTAGGCAAAATGCTGCCTGTGGGCTGGATGCCACCCACCAGGCCATTCTATCCGGCCTGCAGGGCCCCTAAAAAAAATAGAAAACTAATATGTATCTGCCCCTGACTGCCTGTCATGCAGCCCTCGATGGCTTGCCAAAATTCAGTAAGTGGCCCTCTGCTTGAAATAATTGCCCACCCCTGCCCTAAAGAGTGCACTCCACCCCTCACTTCTAGGTGGAAGAAAAGCTCAGCCCATGGCAGTCATTACAGGGAGCTACTAAAAGGCAGCCATTACATGCTACAATTCCAGTGTAGCAAATCAGCTCCTACATGCATCCTAATTTTGGAGGGCTCATTTTTCAGGGAAAGGTGTGCATGCTATGCAAGTAAATATAGTATAATGGGTGGCATGGTAGGCCTGGTCCCCTACAGCTATCAAGATTGGTGCTCCTAGATGTTCAAACCTTTCTAAAGCTTTTCCAGGGACAGTACAGTCTTCTGCAGAGCTGTAACTAGTATCAGTCTGGGTTGTTTTGCCCTCAGACTTTACCAGGTCAGGTCCATCTTGCTTCCTAATGCACTTTCTTAATTTTTTCTGTTTTGCTACATTAGCATTTCTGATTTTTCCCAGTGGGTGTCAAAATAGCTCTGACTCCTTCCCACACCCAAAGCACAATCATCAATTGTAACGTTGAGATCCGAAAAATGCCAGACCTAATCTACATCTTTATTCTTAATGAGACGAGGATCAGCCAAGTCTTAGACTGTCTAGCAAATCTTTTTGTGCTTTTCAGCAAATTCCTCATTCAGTTCTGATAAGCTTTTAAAAGATGAGGTAAGCCCCAAAATTAGACCAACTCAGGGCTTAATTTTAATAACTACCTTGTTAATATATCCTATTGCTTTTCTGACATTAGGGAAAAGTCTATTAAAAACATCCTGTTTTGCAATAAAATTAAATTAAAAAAAAACCCCATGGCCTTGGAAATAAAAGGCATTTCAGAGAAGGCAGTGCCGCAAGGTCTTGTCTACACGAAGATTATTTCTCTGTCGCTGATAATGGGATCAGGAAGAGATGCAACAAGTTGCTGATTCAGCAAGCTTCTTGACGGGAGGCAAACACTTGCAAGAAGCAATGGGCTTACTGCAGAATCCAGCCCTCAGGCACCATTTTTTTCAGGTAGGTCTACATGGAGCCCCACATGAGGCTCTAGGCAGACAGATTACCCTTCCAAGTGTGTCTCTTCAAACAATGAGGGCCTTCTGTAAGTCCCCTAAGGCAAGGATCATATCATTGCTTAAGCTTATATAGAGGCAGGCAAATAGGTACTCAAATTACAGTCAAGAATATTCCTGCAGAGCAAACAATTTGCTTTGGGTACGACTACACCCCCTATACACTCATTTAATGCCAGGAACATTCACAATAAAATTTCAGTGACTTCCATGGAAAACAAATTCAAAGTTCAGAATGTAATTTTTTTTCAAAAATCTAGTTGGTCTAATAAAAGATATCACCTCTACCACGAGTCCTGACAGCAGTCACGACAGAAACCTGATCCTGTGACCTGATTGTACTGATACATTCAGGGCCATGTGAACTGCATGTCCTATCAAAGCAAGCCACTGCCACTCAAATTTCAATTTCTTACAGAAAGCTGCTATCAGACCATTTACTAATCAATGCTGTTTCATGGGAATTACTCTAGGAGTAACAAAATGACCAACATATTTGAGGAAATCATAAATTGCTCATTACAAAATGAAGCAAAATTGGTTTGCTATGAATTATTTCCTCACTAGTTCTTATATTTGTCTGAAACAATTCATTCCATTTGTGTTTGTCATCACTATTAGTCATCCTTCTTATTCTTAGCTCTCTGTATATACAAGTTCTGGTCACTTAGAGACACCAACATGAGACACAATTCACACTAATCTGAGTCAATGCTCAATATAAGATCACATAAGCTAATGCTGAGTTCTTCCCTTCTTCAAGTCAACAGAGCTAGCATGTCTGAGGATATGGCTCTGCCTATTCAGACTGGTGTACCGCCATTAATACTCCCTCACAGCACCCTTTGGAAGAGGTACAAAAACATTTAACCCAACTGCACAGAGAGGACACTGATACTGCGCAGTACCATGACCTGCCCGATAGAAAATCGGTGGCACAGGCACTGTGACAGAAATAGAGCCCCAGAAGAGAACTTACCTGGGGGAAAAGACAAATCGGAGCCAGTACCATGCCAAGCCGGAGGAGCGGCAGGCACGGAGCCACAGCCGGGGAAAATGTTGTGCTGGGAGGAAAAAAAAGCAAAAAGCAGCTGACCCAGGAGGAGCCAGGACCAGCTCCCGCTCCGGTGTGGGTGCATTTTATGGGGGCGGGCTGGCACCGATTCACCACCCGACCCATTGAAAAGGGAATAAAAACCCCACTGGACAAAAGGCAGGAGGAACCAGAAGTCGGTTCCTCGGTAGGCACCGAGCAGCCCAGAGAGGAGCAAAGCCCCACTGAGGGAAAGTGGTAGCAACCCCAGAAAGGGGCTTTTGAAGATAATTCAAGTCCAGAAGGGCTATAATACTCACCTGAAGCAGAGTAGTGGGCTCCTGATGTCTCCCGGCTGGATTGGACCCACCAGGAACCTGCAGAGAGAAGGAGAGACAGCTGTCCACACCATGGCAACTACAGGCCAAGGAGAGAGGAACGGATGCTGAGAGACAAGGTAACCTGGAGTCAGGAAGAAGCTAGGCCAGTCCCACTATGGCCTAAACAGAGCAGGATGAACTAACATCTGTATACGTTTATACTAATTCAAAAGGCCAAGACAAGTGTAATGGTATCATAACCAAACCCAGAAGACCAGGACTCAATATCATTGGTTGCTATTAGGTGGGGTGTAGGGGACGGGGAGCCCCAAACAGGAAGATAGCTGGGAAGATCGAAGGGGGGACCAGGAGGGACGGAACATACATCTTCCTCCCTACTAAATACATTTATTAAAGCAAAGACATGGCAGGTGAGAAGCCCTGAAGACCCTCTGGAATCTGACTCAATAGCAGGCTATTTTTTCCTCGAGCAACAGTGACGTCTGAAAAACTCATATGAACCAGATGCACTAGTGAACAGCATGGCCAGTTACAGTCACCATTTAGAAATCCAGACTGGACTCTCTCATTTGTATTCATGCTTCCAAACTGTGTCATCTCCATCAATAGACTGGAAACCCTAATAAACAGGAGTATATTCATAGGGGGGAAACCATTTCAGTTATAAGAGCTTGATTTAAAGGTATCGATGGTTATTAAAGGGGGAAAGCAGGAAGAGGAACATGGATTAAAGGATATTGCTTCCAGAGGTGCTCAGGACCAAAGCAGATTTCAGCTGCCCTGCCTTTGCTTAAGCCTGCTGTTCTCATTTGTGCTGAAACAGTAATCCATGAAACCTCCTATGTAACCTTAGTTCCTTTCTGACAAATATGACTATTTCTCAAAAATAGCTGAACTAAGAGGTTACAAAAAAGAAGAAAGAAAGAAAGAAATACATGGATTTCAAACAGATAAAATAAATTTATGGATCTGAACTCTGAGCTGGCATGGTAACTCCAGAAGCCCGGGGCTGAGATATTACTGCTCATGGGAGAGACAGTGTCAGTTTTCTGTGGTATATTTCTAAGCATTAATATGCCAGGCAAAGAAGTCTTTCACAGTTACTCATTAATTTGGTCACTTCTTGGGAGGCCAGTGGAATCTTCCCTCTTCCTCCCCCCACCATCTCCTATCCAGCCTCCCATAGAGCTGTCTCAGGCCAAAATGGGTTTTTTGACACATACTGCCACAGAGGATCTTCTGGAACCAAGAAATGCCGAGAAGAACAAGTGTCATGGAAACTCATAAGATCTTTGATATAGAGGGAGGGAGATGCACACAAGAGTGTTTTCTTGCGGAGGGGGTTACAACTTATTTTCTATATCCTACAAAAACTAGACTGGGATCAAGAAAAGTGGTATCCTGTCAGACAGGTTCCATTTTCCTAACATGCTGCCATAATACATTTACGAGGCCACCTGAGGCCTCTAAGCTGGGAACAAATCTCAAATCATTATGATGCTACACCTATTCACTCTTTATTATGGAAATAAATCAAAAGCAGACTTTCAGCAAAAAAAACCAACTCACTTCTTGAGCCATCAGTGCCGGTTTCCTGAAGATGCCAATGCCCAAATGTCTTTAGCATTCCAGTGTATGTTTTGGCTACAAGAGACTCAATTTTTCAATTAAGGATCAAAAAAACAGCTTCAGGTAAATTTGCCAACCCAGACAATGAGGTTCTTGTTCTTTATGAAGAATTTTATTTATTTAAGCCTTACATTTGTGTTCATATTTACTTTTAAATAGAGTGCTGGATCTGGAGCTGGGCCATATCGTGTTTACACAAAAATTAAGGTGACCTTATTGAAAATGGAGCAAAAGAGTCACATGGAGATGCTGAAGAATGCGTGTCACAGGGCACTACCCCCAGAAAGAGAAGAAAGTGCAGTTTGGTTTAAAAAGAGGCCTGCTTTGCTTTTCTGGAGGTCTGTCTTTTGGTCTAAGGAGATGCCTTCTTTGGCCTTCCCCTACTGGTAGCTATTTATTACAAATCACCTGTAGGGAGTGCCCTACCTCTTGTTTGTTTTTGGCAAAACAGAAAGTGCTGGAAGATGGTTGTTTGAGCCAAGTGAATGGGATTATGGGCAATGGCATCTCATTGAGAGGACAAACTGAACGTATCCAGAAGTTGGTGAAAAACCACCCTTCAGACCAGTAGGTTGCATTCAGGACTAGAAAGGCTTCACTGTAGTCAGTGTGGCCTCTGCTCATGTTAGTCAGATTTCCGTTACATTTCCTATGATGAATGCAAGCCACTTCCCTTTTGAGGAACATTACTGGCCCTGAGTGAACTGCAGGAGATTCAGTTTAGTTTGGACCTTTTGCTGGGCTGGTCTGACCAGTGTAAATAAAGAACCCCTGACACTTCCAGAACCTTTACTGATTCTCCCCAACAGACTTCAACAGACCGTCTCTCTTTCTCCAAGGATCTGGAATTTTTGTATATGCACATCTTCACATCCAGTTCCCAGCTAGAACTGAAGTTCCTGGAATGCGAAGGAAATGGCTTTTCATGCAGTCTCTCTGGCCAAACACATAAATGGAAGAGACAGAAACTGTATTGCTATCTATGTCTATGAAGCATTTATAGGGCCCAAGAAAGCAAAAGGAATAGGCTTCGAATGTACTGTTTAGGCAATAAGTTTTCCCATTGCATTTTGAAGACTTAAAAAATTCTGATAAGAAAAAATGCAGACACTTATCTGAAATAACAACTCAAAACCTTTTTGAGTACTTCCCATTTGTAATGCTTATCAAAAGCTCATTAACCTTTCCCCATCTTGAAACTACACATATCCAGGATAATTTGATCTACAAAACTAGCTGCATGTCTTGTGAGACCCAAATTCTTACATTCTGTTTTGGGCAGTTCACAATACTGAGAGTATTTTACCTTTTTGTACACTGCAGCATTACATGTAACGAGCCCAAATTTCTTACTTAATTATTAAGTAGGTGAAATAACACGCTGTTGAAGCAGAGACGCACGAACTTTTCAACCCTGGAAAGCAATTCTATTATTATTCAAATTTAAGGATCTAATTAAAAAATAGTCTGTTTCCCTGACTTTTTGGTTCCAGATTGCCGAACTGTGAGGGTGGAAACAGACATTGCCTGATGTCTCTTTTGTGCCACCATAAAAATGTTTATGGTGGCACAAATGCTGAGTAAATATACATCAATACCCTTTTTCATGCCATATGAAAGTGTCACGACAAAAGGTGATAATAGACTACTGCTCTATTGTGATGGACATCTGTTACCTCTGTGGTGCTTTCTCTCCCCTCAATCAGATCCATGCACTGGATTTGGCTGAGTTAGAAAAAGACCTCTCCTGCCTCGGTCAGACCTGCTCCACTGTGATCATAGGGAAAGGGCTCTGGTACAGTGGGGGAAATCCCTACTTTCCCCACTCAGCCAGACCTGTACCTCAGATCCTGGGGCACAGGTCTGGATGAGTAGGTAAAGTGTGGGGAACACATTGTCCCTTGTTCTGCACCATCAAGTGCAGGAAAAGGGGTGACATGTTTTGCACAGCTGATCTGCACTTGTGGACATCTTTTTTCCAACCTGAGTGTGAATGAGGAAGGGATTCTGCCTTAGTCACCATACATCCTATACACCAGTGGTTCTCAAGCTTTCTAGATTCAAGGCAACTCTCTTTAGACTCAAGTCAACCCTTGGAAAATGCCAGCAAATAAAGAAAAATAATAAAGCAATTCTTCCGTGGCAAAGAACTCAAAGACCATAGCAGGTCAGAATGGTTTTGACACCTCTTGGTGGCAGGCAGCCCCTTGCACTTTAGCACCCTTGTGCCCCAGCCAGCCTGTCACCTTCTATATGTGTGTTTCAGTGTATGGAAGTACTTTGGCTTAAAATAGTACTGTCCCTGACAGTACTATCTTACAGCAGAGTTAATTAATATACTGTGCCTTAGTAGCAGTGCATATGTAGATGGTGATACTTTATTGTGGAGCTAATTAGTCTACTCCACAGCAAAGCACACATGTAGATGCACCAAAAGACTGTGTCCAGACAAGCAGGGGCATGTGGTTTGTAGTGCCACGAATTGCATGCAAGGAATATTAAAACATGCCCCATGCTACAAATTTGCAGTGCAGAGCCAAAATTTGCTATCAGGAAATCCCAGGAGCAAAAAAACACCGGAAAAATACACAGCGTGGTACACACAACAGGAGCATGTGCTGGCAGACATGGAGGCTTGGTCCTCCAGAGAGATGCTTTGGCTACCAGTATCTCCACTCCTTCAGCTGTGCCCTGGTTCCTCTAGCACACTGGGACCCAGGAGGAGCTGGGTAAGGGCAGTTTGCTGAAGTGGGACAATCTGTCCCTTAGCAGAGCACATGTACAGGGGCATGTGCTGCAGCAAAAAGTAGCAGCACAAATTTGTGCTACTACTATTTTTGCTGCTGCAAGTGCATGCCCCTGCACATCTGGACATGGCCACAGAGTCAGTGTTATATCTACATTTACACATAGATGTGTAATATATAAATATAGATATTTCTACTTTAGCCTTTTTATTACTGAATCAAACAAGGGAAATAACTAAGCAGTTTAAAAATCCCTTATTTGGAGGAGGATAATACATTTTCTTTCACAATATGTTTGTGCTTTATTAGATTAACTTGAATATTTATATTTGGTGTTTACTTTTTTTCCCTTTCTTTAACTATAATTTATGATTAAGAAAACAAAAAGCACAAGAAACATATGATTTCACAGCTGTGTTTTTATCCCATCAACCAGAGACAATCCCCTTTTGAGGCAGAGGAACAGAGAAAGGAAAACCAAAAGCCAGGAGAGAAAGGTGAGGAAGGATTTCCTCATTGCTTTTAGCTAAAGGGGGAGCTGTGCTTTCCTATGGGACTCTTTACCTTCATCCCTGTATTTAACTAGATTATTCACATTGTGTAGGAATTAACATCTTCAAGTCTTCCTTAATTGGGCACCTTGTCATATTATTTTAGTGCTAGAGTTCTGGAAATTGACTTTGTAGGAGATGAGATTTTAGAAAGTGATCATTTTCATTTTTTCTTCTGTCTCTACAAATTTCAGGGAACAAAGTCAACTTTAGTTTGGCTGAGGTGACAGTGAAGGATGATATGGAGGGAAAGCTGGGGGTTATTAAGCAATTCCATAGCAGACTGATTTTCATTTAGGGTGCCATGATCTCCTTTTAAGGGTTCCACAGGATACCACACAATATTAGCATTGTTGGGTGCGCAAATGCTTACAAAATTCAGAAAATAAACTCAGAGATTACAATAGGAAAACATTCTGACCTGTTGTGGACTTTCTAAGTTCTTTGCAACAGAATAATTGCTGTATCATTTTTCCATAATCAAGAAAATAGTGAAAGCTAAGAGGGTTGCCTTGCAGGTACTAAGGAGAGCATTGGGCCTAACAAGATTGAGAACCACTACCACAGCATTTCACTTAACTTATATTATCTACCTGAATCATTCCTTTTTTTCTCCTGGAATGGAAATACGCTGCCAGAAATATACTGATGATTTTATATAATGTCAATTCAATCTGAGGTGCAGATTCCCAAAAGCAGTATAGTTTCTGAGTGCACTAAAGCAGACAAGGCAGAATTCTACATGTTTGCTCTGTGGAATGTATTGATAGAGGATTAAAATTATTTTTACAACTGGAAATGGAATAATTGGCATACTTCTCATGTTAAAAATATGGCACTGTAAGTTTGTGCAAGTAGAATTTTTTGGCTTATATTTTTAAGACGTGATCAAAGTTGATCAGAATAGTTTTGGGAACCCTCCTGGCTTTATCACAAGTCTCAAAACATTGGTTTGTGGGGGTGGGGTTGTTGTTTTTTTGTTTTATTTAAAGCCTTGGTTTTATAATGATGTGATTGTTGGAGAATTCCAAACCTTTTTATTTTATTTTATATTTAAATTAGTTTCAAGCCTCTCCTGGTTGAAGCTTGAAAAATATGAACCCTAAAGAATTAAGAACCTGAAGGCAATAAAAAGAAGCCCATGTCATTATATTTTTTAATCTTATGATTTTCAGATCAATCTTATGTCATTGTTGGGAATCGACTCATTTTTCCAGTGTTTGAGTTAGGTTGAGAATAGGTGGCTCACTAGCACTGATAGTTAGTTGCCATAATGGGATTTGAGTATTGAAGCAACATTGCATTTTCTTTGTATGATGGCATATGGCTTGGGGAAAAGAATGTTAGCAAAGGAAGGAAAGTGTTTGAAAAAAAACCAAGCACGCAAGCAAGTTTATGAGCAGCTAAACAAGAGGGCTGTGTTGTACGTAGAATGTGGAACCATGTAAAGGAACCACATGTGCCCCCAATACCTTGTCCAGCCTACATCCCTCCATACTATGCCTGGAGGGAGAAAGGTGCTGACTAGCTAAGCAAAACAACCTGGTAGGTCTTTTAATCTGAAGAGAAGTTCTCAGCCCCTGCAGAGAAAGGGATCCAGCAAGAGGAAAGATATCTTGTATAAGACAAGAGTAAGACAAAGGGACTCGCCAGTGAACAATTCTTTTTCCCTGGTAGTGCCTCATTTCCTGGCAAGAAAGACTGGCGTTCCAGAAGCACCTTGTCTGGGCAACATCTACTCCTTCTGTTTCCACCCAAGGGTCTCTAACCTCTTGAAATGATGAGCAAATGAAGATCCATGGGGGAGGGCTCCACAAGATCCTGAATTCCCCAAAAAACCAAGAGAAAAGCAGTTGTGTTTTCCTGTGGCATTCTAACTTTATCCCTGTTTAACAAGCTTACCTACATTATGTAGGAACTAACATCTTCCATACCTGGAAACCATATCATATCATTTTGGTGCTAAATGGACTTTTTATGTCGGAGATGGGTTTTTACGATCTAGAAGTTGATTCTTTTCAATTTCTCTTCTATGCCTATGAATTTAATGAGACAAAACCATGTTTAGATTGTGTGGAGTAAAGTGGCAAAGGATGATATGAAAGGAAAGTGAGGTGTTGTGAGCTAACCTCTAATACAACTTGTTTTGAGACAGAGCTTTGCCTGTAAATTTCTCTAGGCTAAATATGTGATGACAGTTTAAAGCAGGCTGGAGTACAAGGTCTGTCAGACAGCAGCTCCAAACTATTTATGATATCTGTCAAAGCAAGCTTTCCCTCTTGCAGCTCATAGAAGTTGTGTGCCTGAGGAAGAAGTATACCTTAGAAGGATATGTAAATGGATACAGGATAGTGGACAGTGAAGAGAAACAGGAGCAAAGGTGGGAGTCATGGGGGTGGTGATGTGTGGCTAGATGTGGAGCAGCAGCACCCACTGTGTGTGAGCTTCCCCTGCCCCCTGCATCTAGCCAGGCGGGCGGTGCCTGTGCAGCAGTGCAGGATAGTGCATGGCAGTGCTCTGTCCCCCCTGCCTGCGTGTACCCCTTAGAGCCTTCTCAAGTACCCCCACTTGCAACCCCTGGCATAGTGGGTTAGTAGACTATGCTGTAGCCAGTAGAGCAAATAATACTCTGGCATACATCAATCGATGCATCTCCAGCAAAGCCAAGGAGGTGATTCTTCCGCTCTAATCAGCACTGGTGAGACCGCAGCTGGAGTACTGCATCCAGTTCCAGGCACCACACTTTAACAAGGACATGGACAAGCTTGAGACAATCCAAAGAAGAGCCACACATATGATCAGAGTCTTAAAAGGCAAGCCATATGAAGAAAGGCTGAGGGATTTGGGACTCTTCAGCCTGAGGAAAAGAAGTCTGAATGGGACCCGGTAGCAGCTTACCGCTACACTAAGGGAGTACATCAAGGGCTCGGTGAGCAACTGTTCACCAGGGTACCCAAAGGAAAAACCAGGAGTAATGGCTACAAATTCCTGGAAGATCAATTCAGGCTCACCATTAGGAAAAACTTCTTCACAGTCAGAGTGTCCAGACTGTGGAACAAGCTCCCTCCAGAGGTGGTGCAGTCACCTACTCTGGAAATCTTCAAGAAGAGACTAGACAGTCACCTTGCTCGGGTCACTTGACCCCCAGTTATCTGTCCTGCTTTGTGTAGGGGGCTGGACCTGATGATTTTCTGAGTTCCCTTCCAGCCTTACAATCTATGAATCTATGAAAACCAGTTGGATCTTGCCAACTGAAATTTGGGCCCAAATTAAGCTAATTTAAGATAAGATTAATTAAAATATTTCCACGGTTGCTTATAAACAAATATGCATTTCTGTCTGGTGTTTACAACCCAAATGTTATAGCAATGCGAATCCAAAAGTGAAACTGAGGGGCCTTACAGAAGTTAGATTTTTCATGCAATGAGGTCCCTGAAAGCGCTTTACAGCTATAACATACCAAACATTCATGGCTGCAGAGTGTTTTTAAAATGGCCAATCATGCAAAAAATTAACTGTTAAATCACATATTAGTTGAATATGCTCTAGGGCAGAGCACCTTAGGTTCCCTATGAGGGTTAATCTCAGGTGATTCTGCCTGCATCCCATGACCCTTTGCAAGCCTGGGCTGCTGCTCATGCAAGCAAGCACAAGCGAAGCCCTGCCCCCAGGGCTGTTACAGAGAAGAGGCAGAGTCTCCTCCCTGTGCATGGGGAAGGGAGGGAAGGAATCGGAGGTGGAGGTAGGTAACCTCCCCAGCCACAGCTTCTGTCAACATGCTCATGCCGGGAGCTGGGAGATGAACCTATCCCCTCTCAGGACCACAGCAACGGAGGGGCTCAGGTCCCCACTACTGGGCAAAATCCCTGTACCCACTGGGGAAGCGGGGGAGGGAATGGAGAAAGGATGGTTAGTCTTACCTCCCCAAGGACACAAAGACCCCAGCTACCATGTTGCTATCTGCCTGCCCCCAACAACTGCTCCTGTGGTAACTTTTACTGACTCATCTCTTACTGTCACAGCATGTGACTGCTGCTCCTGGGCAAGACTCCACACTGGGGCTGCCAGTCCCTGGGGCTGGTGCCCCCTTTGCCAAGTTGCACTACTGCTGAACTGAGAAAAGGAAAAAAGGATTTAAAACATTTTCAATTTAATTGATTGGAGCTGCCACCAGAAAGAAAGGCATGTAAACCTGTTTACTTCCCTACATCCCAGTCCTGCAAGGAGACCAACCTGGCCAGCACTCTGTGCTTGGAACCCTGCTGATTC
Source organism: Alligator sinensis (assembly GCF_000455745.1). Lineage (NCBI taxonomy): Eukaryota > Metazoa > Chordata > Crocodylia > Alligatoridae > Alligator > Alligator sinensis. The sequence continues at coordinate 324,157 of NW_005842863.1, forward strand.
TACTAGGGCTCTGCACAGGGACAGTTTCTTGAAGCTCATTGCACACTCATAGCCTATGGCTATATGTGATAATACCTCTCTATCCAGTCACATGATAAACCTGGGTTTAAATCCTAGCTTTGATAACAAACAAAGATGAGCACAGTGGTCTCAGCATGGTACTGACCTGTTGACCAACTTAAATATAGAGGGAATTTTGGGCGGCAGTGTGAAGGATCTCCATCCCAGCCTCCTCCATGTCTCTTTTACCAGGTTTTTTTTTTCTGGCATTGTCTTTTGACCTGTCTATCACTCCAGTTGCTAAGCAACCATCTCTGCCTTCATGACCTGAACCAGGTGAGGGGTGGGGGTGGCCTTACTTCTCATTTGTTTTAAGCACTGACCTCATGGCAGGGGTGTAGTGGCTCCAGAGATGTCAACCTCTGAGTCAACTGATTATGCTTGTTAAATTGTCCAACTGGTGTCCAACTACACCTGACTGTGATTGCATCAAGTAGATGATGTCAAAAAGGCAAGCCAAGGGCTATATAAGCCAAGACTGCCCAGAAGGAGGGCAGCAGCCATGATGAAGGCACACACAGCTGCTGAAACATCTGCAGCCTTCTCTCTCTCTCTCTCTCTCTCTCTCTCTCAAGATGCTGAAGTGAGTAAATTGTTGAAACCTACCTAGATATATAGCTTGCTGTAACTAGATGTGTGATCAAAGGCTACCTAGCCCCTGTTTGCTCTAACAGGTTATTCTTTGATACTGCTCTATCCTGTACCCTCCCCCAAGCCCACTCCCTATGAACAATTAAGTTCTTCACTGCATGGTGAACTTCATAGTGCTTAGGCTCAGAAGGGACCTAAACAGATCATGAGGTCCGACCCCCTGCCCCAGGCAGGAACAATTGCGGGGTCATATCACCCCAGCCAAATATCTGTTCAACCTCCTCTTGAAGGCCCCCAAGGCAAGAGAGAGCACCACCTCCCTTGGGAGTCCATTCCAGAGCCTGGCAGCCCTAATTGTAATGGCTCCTGATGTCCAGCCTGAACCTTCTCTCTAACAATTTGTGGCCATTATTCCTAGTAACCTCAGGTGGTGCCCAGGTGAACCAATCCTCTCCCACTTCCTGCTGGTCCCCCCCTTGCTGAGTTTGTAAATGGCCACCAGGTCCCCTCTCAGCCTTCTCTTGTGGAGGCTGAATAGGTTCAAGCCCTTTAGCTTCTCTTTGTAGGGCCTGACCTGCTACCCCCTGACCATGCAAGTAGCTCTCCTCTGGACCTTCTCAATGCTAGCCACATCCCTCTTGAAATGTGGCATGCAGAACTGGACACAGTACTCCAACTGTGGCCTGACCAACGCCACATAGAGAGGAAGGATCACCTCCCTGGACCTGCTCATGATGCATCTGTAGATGCACGACAAGGTGCGGCTATGCTTACTGATCGCTTCCTTGCATTGGCGGCTCATGTTCATCCTGGAGTCAACGATGACTCCAAGATCCCTTTCTGCCACTGTGTTGACAAGAAGGGGGTCAGGCTAGATGATCTGTTCAGGTCCCTCCTGACCCTAGCTACTATGAAACTATGAAGCACCCTTCAAGGTGCTTCAAACAAGGTCTGTTTTACCCAGGGGGAACACAGGGCTGAAGACAGACCAGATCCCCTGGGTGGTGGCAGCAGTACCCCCAGGCATAAGGGTGTGCTCCAGGAAGGGGGTCAGCTGGACATGACGCTCCTCCAGGGAGGCACTTGGAGCTTGGTAGGTGGTTGAGCGCAGTGAGGTGTGTGGCTCAGTGCAGGAGCGCCCCCTACTGGCCTGCCACAGACAGCGACCATAAAACCATCATGTTCACTGTCTGACGTAATGCAGACAAATCTCATAGCAGGATTGAAGTCTTGGACTTCAAAAATGCAAATTTCAACAATCTTAGGTCACTAGCAGGGGACATGCTGTGGGACCAGGGACTGAAGGTGAAAGGTGTGCATGAAGAGTTGTTGTTCCTTAAGGCCATGATCCTTGAAGCACAAAGGAAGTCCATTCCCATTTGGAGAAAATGTAACCAAAGGGCTGGGAAGCCCTTTTGGCTAAACAGGGAAATCACAGTCCTCTTAAAAAAGAAGAAAGAGGCTGGTTACCAGCACCCAGGAGAAAGCTGAACTCCTGAATGACTACTTTGCCTCAGTCTTTCACCAGACCAAGGGGAAAACAATGCCAGGTAGAGTACAGGATGAGCATGGTAGGAATAATCACCTTCTTACTATTGCTGTAGAATGGGTTTATGACCAATTAAAAAAATTAGACATATACGAGTCAATAGGACTGCATGATCTTCATCCAAGAGTGCTGAAGGAGCTGGCTGAAGTCATTGCAGAACTCCTGGTAAAACTCTTCCACAACTTGTGGCACTCTGGAGAAGTCCCTGAGAGGATGGAAGAGGGCCAATGTTGTGCCCATCCACAAGAAGGCCAGTAGGGAGGACCCAGGTAACTATAGGTCAGTCAGGTTAACTTCCATCCTAGGGACAATCCTAGAAAAATTTATCAAGGAGTCTATCTGCAATAAGGTTCATAGACTTTCATAGACATCAGGGCTGGAAGGGACCTCGGAAGATCATCGAGTCCAGCCCCCCGCCCAAAGGACAGGAAGTCAGCTGGGGTCATAGGATCCCAGCAAGATAAGCATCCAGTTTCATCTTGAAGGTGTTCAATGAAGGCGCTTGAACCGCCTCCGGTGGCAGGCTGTTCCAGACCTTGGGGGCTCGGACAGTAAAGAAGTTCTTCCTTA